>NC_091146.1:31980827-32098327 GCF_041381155.1 Argopecten irradians
ACACCAGAAAATGCATACCGATGATCTAAAATAAGGTTACGACACCAAACATATGCAAGATTGCCTGCGTAATATATGAAAACAGTGGAGAGTCAATTCGCTGTTTTGCCGTCTGGCGCAGTGATAGTCAACTACCGCGCGGTATTTAGGACGACGGCGGGAAACATAAGACGACCCGCGTTATGAAAATAAACATTTTATTTATTTTAATCAAATCGTTCAGAAGGTGATGATAAATGTAGTATTAACGGTAAGATAATAATTTTTTAGGACAAAATTATCGATCTTGTTTTACATTCCCATTTTAAAAATTAAAAGCCGTTTCGGAAAGGTAGTGGGCCTTTAAGTGAAGTCTTCAGCGCATTCATCTATAGCTAGGACGTTCTACGAGTCATTCAACTCTAGGCCCGAACACTCACTTGGATGTTTCAGATTCGGAGGCTGGGACAGTTAAATATCTACATTGTAGTTACACAGAGATAAATTTAAAGTGTAATCTCCAAAAACTTCAAAAACCGATCGTACGTTTAATTTGAGTGACGAGTGAATCATCCCGCCAAAACACTTGCAAATTATATAATTTCAAAGCAAAGAAAACAACAGATTGTTGGGAACTCGTAGTTTCCATATTATGGTAAGACACTGCCCTACTATGTTTGTTGAACATCTCCAAATACAATAAATACTTAATTGATAAATCCAAAAAAATTGTCTTTTTAGGGTTACCCGACCGACCCTTATTTTTTACCCCGATCTATTTTTTTCCACTTTTCTACGAAAAAAATTAAAAGTCGGGATTTCGATCTCAGACTTTTTTTCCGGCCATTACTTTAGAGTGAAAGACACTAAAAAAAATACCGACCTGCCGACCCTTTTTTGTTGGCCAACGTAACCCTAAACATTTCAGTGTAATTGTTGAAATACAGGTATTTACTTCTCAAATACGAAAAATCGCTATACGAAAATGTAGTTCCCATGTAAAGATCCAAAAAAATCAATTTATTGCTACGTACACGTACAAGTAGTTATGGGGTACCAATCACACATCGTACATCAAGTATTTACATGAAGGGTGGGTCATACACACATGTACAGTCCTCGACCACAACTTCCGGTTTTAACAGATAATAAAAATTCCGTTATTTAAAATCAGATGTAAATGTGTTATCGGCCTATTCACTGTGACATAACGGTTTGATTGTGTAAACACATATCGCGCCGGATTTTAAACTGCGCATGGCCCATAGACAATCATATCTTTTCATACGATGTACTTGAAAATCTGTGAATGAATAGAAATCTAGGCTACAATTCTACACTCAGAATTGTAATATGTAGGGTTTATGGGAATATTTTTTATGTTCCAGAGAGATATTTTACATGTATCATAATAAAAGCTGGGATTTTAAGCAAATTTGACTTTATGTGTACAATTTTACAGTGTTTTTGTCAACGACATATGAAAGATATGGCCGATATTAACAGTATGGAAGACAAAAAATGTGAATAAATCAAGAATTTATATATCGTTTTCCACCTGTAGTTTATATTGCATCATTTACAAAAAAGATATCGTTTACAATTTGAATTCGTGAATTAATCAGGAATTCAGAAATGTTTACCCACGCGTATAGTATATTACGCCAGCAACATGTATATTTCAAATCTGTATTATTTAACATTTGTATACTTTTGAGGTAAAAACGATTGTAAATGGTAACGGCCTTTTATACATGTGCTTTATTAGTTATTCCAACGGTATTTTGTCATTGAAATGGATGACGGGTTTGTTACTTTTCTAGTATAATAAAAAAAAAAAACATCGAAAAATCAAACACTGTAATGACATTCAAAATACAACACGTAAATATCTTTAACGATTTTCACTGAAATGGGCGACCGTTTTCTGGTATCATAAAACTTTTTCTAATTAAATAAAAATGCATTCATTATTTTTTTATCATCAAAACGCTGTACTGTCGCAAACTGTAATGTCACTCAACAAAACATAAATATCTTGAAGATATCTCTGTCAACTTGACAGTTCCTTGTATGGGGTAGATTTGTTGTGAATTTATCAGAAATTCAGTCATTTTGATATTTGTCCTGACAATATTATGTAGAGAAGTATCAACAAAAAGGTGTTTGGATTTCAATTTTATGGATGAATGTCCTTCAACAGGATAGGAAATTTCGTGAAATAATCTTAAAAGATCTGTTTATATTTATGCAAAATATTCTATGTAGCAATGTATCGAGCAAAAAGTTCAAAATTTTAATTGAAACATGAAATATGCATTATATAATGATTTGGATTATACGGTAGACGTGGAATCGCTCATGTATAGCAATAAAAAAAAAAGTACAGCTGAAACAGATAACACAGCAGCCATCTATTTGTTGTTATTCGATTCATAAAACGATAAACACATGTGTGTAGTGTGTACATATCGCACAATGAATATAAGTGGCACTGGTTTCATGGTACAGGTACAAAACATGCATGTGTGTATATTTTACACGGGTGCACGGGAGTCAGCTATATTTGAAATGTACATTTTATATAAATGTATATCACATTTACAATATTCAAAATATAGTCAATATATCATAGTCTGGTGCCATTACTAACACGTATAACCTGTATTACAATCATTGGAATGTTCAGTTTTACGTTCTATTAACGGTCAGGATATCATTTAAAGACACCGGAGTACCTGGAGAAAAACCATCAACCAGCGGTCAGTACCTGGGAACTGCCCACATAGGATTCGAACTCGCGTCCAAGAGGTAATATTTCGGGACATCTTGAATACTCGGCCGCCGCGACCCCAGTATTTCAGTCAATCAATCCCCCCCCCATCCCTCAATCTACCCATCCCCCCCACACCCTCCCCTCACCATCTACAAGCCTCAGAATTCTGATGCAAAAAAATACAGTACAAACAATAACCTTTACTCTAAAAACAATCAAGAATATAATTCAGTATAAAGGTAATGTGTAAGTGCTGCACCCTGGATAACGCCACCACCCTTCTGGGGTGTCAAAGTGGTGGTAAACATCTCTTTGTTAAAGGGGAAGAAATACATCAACATCCCACATTGGTGACAATTGGTCAGTATATGGTCAGTTGCGGTCTGTATGGTCATTCATTATCAAGTAAGGGACAATATAAGCTATACAGGTATACAAAGTCTTTCTTTTCACGTGCTCTATTACTCGACATGAGCCGATCGAAGGGCCATCCGTTACACAAATAAACAAACCTTGATTTTGAATATAAGCATATTCTATACGCGGTGTCCCTAACAGACGTACACACCGCGTGCAATTTAACACCAAAACGATTTGGAGCAGCGGAATAAATGTGTTTGTATGTTAAGTAGGATTGTGTAAAATTATACAGGTCTAGTAATCTCCGATGACTGTGGGAAATGTACCAATATTGCACTCTGCAACTGGCGATGTATACATGTACATTGTAATAAGAAATAATGTTGCGTCTGCCATTTTACCTCTAGACCTCCCACCGCCTCTATGTCAGGCTGGCTGAGTGGTTAAGGTGACTGATATTCTTACACTAGCCCTCCACCTCTGCATCACAGTGGCTGTGTGGTTAAGGTGTCTGATATTCTACCACTAGCCCTCCACCTCTGGGTCACAGTGGCTGAGAGGTTAAGGTGACTGACATTCTACCATTAGCCCTCCACCTCTGAGTCACAGTGGCTGAGTGGTTAAGGTGTCTGATACTCTACCACTAGCCCTCCACCTCTGAGTCACAGTGGCTGAGTGGTTAAGGTGTCTGATACTCTAACACTAGCCCTCCACCTCTGCATCACAGTGGCTGTGTGGTTAAGGTGTCTGATATTCTACCACTAGCCCTCCACCTCTGCATCACAGTGGCTGAATGGTAAAAGTGTCTGACATTCTAACACTAACCCTCCACCTCTGGGTCACAATGGCTGAGAGGTTAAGGTGACTGACATTTTATCGCTAGCCCTTCACCTCTGGATCAGAGTGGCCGAGTAGTTAATTAGGTGTCTGACATTCTACCACTAGCAATCCACCTCTGGGTTGCAGTGGCTGAGAGGTTAAGGTGACTGACATTCTACCACTAGCCCTCCACCTCTGGGTTACAGTGGCTGAGAGGTTAAGGTGACTGACATTTTACCACTAGCCATCCACCTCTGGGTTACAGTGGCTGAATGGTTAAGGTGTCTGACATTCTAACACTAGCCCTCCACCTCTGGGTCACAGTGGCTGAGAGGTTAAGGTGTCTGACATTCTACCACTAGCCCTCCACCTCTGGATCACAGTGACTGCGTGGTTAAGGTGTCTGACATTCTACCACTAGCCCTTCACATCTGGTCACAGTGGCTGAATGGTTAAGGTGTCTGACATTCTAACACTAACCCCCCACCTCTGGATCACAGTGACTGAGTGGTTAAGGTGTCTGGCATTCTACCACTAGCCCTTCACCTCTGGGTCACAGTGGCTGAGTAGTTAAGGTGTCTTTTATTCTATAACTAGCCTTCCACCTCTGGGTTTCAGTGGCTGACTGGTTAATTAAAATGTATCTATATTCTACCACTAGCAACCCCCCCCTTCCATATCCCCCAATTAGCTGGGTGTCTGAATTCAACCACTAGCAACCCCCCCCTTCCATATCTGTGTCACAATGAGCCTAACATACTTCCCCTACATCTCTATGTACTGTATATTCTGATTACTTATGGTCGAATGTTTTTATTCGAAACCTCTGACTCTCTTTTAACAGACGTAGCAGAAGTAAACGGTCATGTCCTTACTTACAATAACTTTGTAGCTTAAAAGGAACTCACATATTTTATATTCAAGTGATATGCATTGTAAGGTGTCATTTTTCACCGATTTTCATTCAACCACGAGACATTTTGAGGTCTCGTGTCGGAACAATATTACAAAATTCTAATATCTGTAAAACATAGACACTCTTAACGTTTAAATGACAGTTCAAAGTAATGATCCGTGTATGCATGTAAATATATCTCGTAACATGGTTACACTTTACCTATATTTTGTAGTGTTAGGAACTTGACTGTAGCTTAACTAAATGTTTCAAGTTCTTGATATTGGTTTAGTTTTCGATATTATATAAAGTAAATGGTTTGTCTCACAGCTCCACAAGACATCTCACAACACCATACCCGTAAATCATAATTACTTAATCTACCTGTAATTAGTTACTGTCTACCTGTAATTAACTCCACTTACCTGTATCTGCATCCTCACATCATCAGTATATATCCTTCGGACACATTGACACTAAATTAGACACTTTGACACTATCCGTCCACATGTGATGTTATTGACCCCTCTGTGTATGACGTGAGTTGTACTGTGTGTTATACCTGCAATAACGGGACACCCGCGCACACCTGTAAATCCCCTATATACCTGTACACACACCTGTGTAGCCCCTTATACCTGTACCGGCCCGAGTGAGCACGACAAGGATTAAAGCGTTCCGCTCGATCTCCCCACGCGCTCACGTACACACAAAGCCGTTAAAAGCTTTTAAGGGATTTAGCTTTCAGAAGAGGTTCTCCCATTTTCAAATTCGAAGTCAAATATAATGGATGTAATAATATATATATATATATATTGGTCATTGGACACATTCAAAATACTTTTAAAATTCGTACTGTACATTGGGATATATACGTATTTCAATTTTGTTTGCAGTTTTTCGGTTTGTGTTACAGGTAATATCTATGTAATACTGAAGGGGGGTCAAGATGAAGAAAAGTCAGAGTTCACGGAGAGAAAACATCGACGTCAGGCAATACCAATCAATTGAACTAGAGGTTGATGTTGAAGACTAATGGTGAAATGGCATATACATGTATATGCATGTACATCGTAAAATACAAAATATATTAACACTCAGTCCCAGTGAAAGGGCTAATTATAAGTCAGTAAAAAACTGAATTTGTTAATGACAAGGATTTTACTTATAAACCCATGGTTTATGATTATTAATAATGAAACAAACTGAAACAACACGAAAAACAAAACAAAAAAAAAAAAATAGAAAAAAAAGAAAAACAAACAAACGAACAAACAAAAACAAACAAAAAAGTCTTTAAAGTACGTACTGTCTTCAATGATTTTCTGTCACAATATACAAAGTTATGTGCATAAATACCTGTTCATTTGTGAATAAAAAAATGCAAAAATATTGCTATTATTGAAAATGTTGCAATCACTTCGATTTTAACCCGATGAAAAAAATACGTAATATTTATAACGTTAAAATGTAAATATCCTATTAATTAGTGTACATATGTCCAACTTCAAAGTGATTTTTCTCTCTTCATCAATATGATTTACTCAACATTGAATGTAATTTTAAAAATTGAAAAATGCCCTTTGGGAACAAATGATAAATATTTAAATAATTGAATCGAAGACATGTATATTTCTCTCTGATTGAATGGCGATAAAACTCAATACTAACGAGGTCAGTTCTTAAATAAATTACCAAATTGAACCGTTCAGCCACAGAAATCAAGGTTAAGAAATCACTCGTTACATTTTATTATTTAAATATGTTACATCAACACGGTATCGGGCCTAACTTGATTGATTGGGTATGAAATTGATTTTATGACAAATACGTTGCTATGTCGATTTCCTCCGGTGTACCTGTCCACGACACGGCTTGGATATAACGGTACTCGTGTCTATAAATAGACGTGATTTAAAAACCCAGAAACGTGACGAGTTATATTGATATAAATCCTTGTATTTCTTAAAGTCTACAGACTTATACAGGCGCTCGTACAAAACGACACGCTCTACTCAGCTCAAAAGGCATTGTTTTCTGTATTGTTGTATAGGGGATGGGGTTACCTATCGATAGATGTGTATTTGTTTACAAGTTTCCGTTCCCATGGATTTGTTTACCCCTATTGTTACTTTGTTTAATTGTGTTTTTACGTGTTTAGCAGTTATGATCTGAGAGAGCAGTTTGAGTTGTGTGGCAGAGAAAAGTTTTAGTTCTCGGAGGAAAATCAACGCCCAATATATCAGAGATTTAGATAGTATAATTGAATTATCTATAAATGTATCTGGAATATATAGAGCACAGGCTTTTTGCTCTATAAATATACGGACACCTATCTGTCATCTGTACTTGTTTACAATATATATGTGTATTATCTATAGAGCCAAAAGCCTATGGATAGATCATGATCAACTGGCTAGTATATTCGGAGGTCCTGGGTTCGAGTCCCGGTCTGGTCGCTACATCTCAAAACAACTTGGAAAAAAAATCGTAGTTTAAATAACTGCATTATGCCTTAGCGGAAAATGCGGATTAAATTCAAGTTTCTTACACAAGTGATATTCATCATTTAATGGTAGATGTCCTTTCATCAGTAGTCGACTATAATAATTACACAGTTACGACCCGACATTACATTCAATTGTATAGAATAATTACATGTATATGTCTATATATTTTTATTGCACGTGTTTGTAATTCAATACCGAGTGTATCAAAAAAGTTGATAACAGTTAATTGAATATTCTATCACTTGTAGATATTAAAATTACCGCACCATTATCAGATATAAGATGAGACCGGAATTAGCTTACCGCTGATTCGTAGTTTAGATAACTCACACAGGTAAATGAACCGTGTCTAATGCAATCACTGTGGGTAATCGTACACCGGATATAGGTATCCACAGTGGCAATGACGATGTTATTTTCTTGGATGAGATAAATGATTTTTTATGTGCATCTGAATAATTCAACGTCTTTTGTAACGAGCATTTCAATTGGTTTATAAAATCATGTTATCGTCTTATAATATAATGTACAAGTGAAATAGCATAACACTGTAACAGGAGGGGCCAGATCGGGATTCGAACCAGTGACCTCCGAACACTAGCCGAATGTTCTACCGCTGACCTACAAGTCAAATCCCGCCAAACCATGGTGAGAAATGTACAACAGTACATTATGTGCTCATGCATCTTTGACACTCCAGGGGATATCATCACTGACGTCATATCCACCCCTGAACTATCTCGGTGTAAAACTGAAGGCTACAGAATTTATAACGTTACACTGTGGTTTACTGTATGACTTTGAAGTTGGGCGTCACTCTCTCTGTAATCTTCAAAGGACATCTCTGGTGGCCTGTATTGGTCAGTTTCCCCCCTGAACTGCCTTCGGTTTTGCTGTGAAATAATCAAGAGGTAGATATAACGACAGTAATGGTAACCCCTGGATTACCGATGATGAGGGTCGTAGTGAATGGCAAAACATCGGAGTGGAATCCAGTTTTAAGCGGCATACCACAAGGATCTGTGTTGGGGCCACTTTTATCTGTCCTCTTTATAAATGATATGCACAATGTAACAAGTACAGCTCACCAGAATAGACACCTGCCTGAAGTTATGCGGCATCCTCGGGGTTACAATCACTGACGCTGTATCCACCCCTGAACTATCTCATAGTAAAACTGGGTGCAACAGAAGACACAGGTGATCCTCTGATGTACATGATAGAATTGTATACCCCAGTACACCGTGGTTGCTTGTGTTGCTTTGAAGTTGGGCTTCGCTAGCTCTCTCTCTCTCTCTCTCTCTCTCTCACTCTCTCTCTCTCTCTCTCTCTCTCTCTCTCTCTCTCTCTCTCTCTCTCTCTCTCTCTCTCTCTCTCTCTCTCTCTCTCTCTCTCTCTCTCTCTCTCTCTCTCTCTCTCTCGCTCTCTCTTTAATCTTCAAAGGATTCTTCAAGCCTGCGATTGGTCAGGGTTTTTTTTCTTTTGAACTGCCTTCAGATATTTCAGGGGTGGATAAAATAGCAGTAAATTAAAGGTATCCCCGGAGTATCGAGGATGATGTAAAAGTTACAGAAAGCAGCGTATACTTATACATGTATATTTCATATTTTCAATGAATTATATCGTTCAAACCTGAGTGTAAGCACCTCACAAATAACCATTAAATGAAAATTTTAAATTAAACCCCAACAAACATTTGAAATAATATTAAAAAATCAAAACGATACATTATTTGTGTTTCGTTTATTTCTAAGTGAATTTGACGATGCTAAAACGTTCGTTTAAGACTTTTCGCTTCAAAACTGTCGATCAATCATAAAAAAAGAAATGTTTATAAAAGAGGATAAGTGATAATTGGTACGTCAATAGATTCATTATACACACATTGAAAGAGTTTAAGATATACTGGTAGTTTTGCTTTGTTTGGTAACCGCACTTTTACATGATGTATTATGTATACACATGTATACATGTACGTATACACCACAATATTAACTTGTGTAATGCATTACGGAGTTATCTGCCCTTATCACGTACATTTTAATGTAATAAGTATATAATAAATAGTATATATGAACATACAAGTCAACGCTTGACTAGTGATTGAATCCATTTACTTGACGTGTAATGCAATCCGCATATTCCAGTCTGCCACGTCCTTTAACATCCTCGATACTCCAGGGCATGTTGCTGAATTTGTGTATGCTGATGACTATCAACTCATCTTTTTCAAAATGGTAAATAACTTCTTCTGAAAATGATTTTTTTATTTCCATGTGTGAATGATTAACCTGGGTGTGATGTCTGTTGTCCCATGTTTCTTTTCTCCA
The DNA here is from genome assembly GCF_041381155.1 of Argopecten irradians. Classification (NCBI taxonomy): domain Eukaryota; kingdom Metazoa; phylum Mollusca; class Bivalvia; order Pectinida; family Pectinidae; genus Argopecten; species Argopecten irradians. The sequence goes on from NC_091146.1 coordinate 31,990,497, forward strand.
GTTAATTTTGTAATGAGGCCCCAGACATTGATCAGCGTACCTTTTTCGAGATCAACTTGATGCTGCAGGCGCCTCCTCCGCAAGTGTACTGGCATCCTTGACTGTTGTAGTATCGAGGATGGTGGCGCTTACATCTTGTTACAGTTAAATGTTTTATAGGAATGAACGTTAGCCCAACATAAGTAAACCAAAGTATAGGGGTTCTCCCGCATATCGTCCGGCTTTTCATATTAAAGAGTTATCTCCCCTTGCCCATTATCAGCACATCAAATAATGCAGAACATAATTTTAAGTACACTTATATTATCTGCTATGCTAAAAACTACTGGCATGTTTAAAATCTCTTTAAAGGTAACTAACCGATAGATGTACCAATTATCATAAAATAAAGATTATATTTGGCTTTTTGTATTTTATTAGCATTTTAATACGATCAACATTTTTAGGCAAAAAGTCCTAGACAAATTAAATGCACTCATATCGTCAAAATAACATAAGATGAAATAAAACGCAAAAAGGATTTAACCCATGGAAGTCTTTTTTTAATAACGTGAAATTCTATATATGTAAATCAGTACATATATCGGTACATATATACTTAAAGGGACAATTTACTCAGGCTAATTCTTTTACATTACAAAGAAGCAAAATATAACATCAATGTATTGTACTACATTTCTTATGAAACATATAACGTAAAACATTGACAAAATTCACGACATTGTTTGGTATTTTAATTAATATCGTTGAAATATCAAATCGTTGATCAATACGATTAAGCAGGTACAATATGTGCGCTGTACCCCCATATCCGAGCCAAAGTCACGCACGTTACACAAATGAACTACATAACCACTGAAAAGGTGATAAAATAATTTTTTGGCAAGACAATTCACCCAATAAGGTAAACACACTACTGTCAGTGCGATTTAAGCAGTTCTAAACAAAAGTTGCATTACTCTACGAGCAAGGGACAGGGTTCGACATACAAGAAGTTCGACCACAATGTGTAATGGCGGACAGCGAGCGAGTTTGAACATCTACACACATGTCACAACCATGGGCTTTTCAGGCATATCACAGTAAAACTGACTGATCTAATTTCCATTAGAACTGGGTTTTTTTCCAGATATATGTACAATTTTTAATGTTCTCTTAGACTGAATTGTCCCTTTAAAGGAACAATTCAGTCTAAGAGTACATTAAAATTTGCACATATTTCGGAAACAAGCCAGTTCTAATAGGAATTAGATTAGTTGGTTTTACTGTGATATGTCAGAAAAACCCACTGTAGTGAAATGTACATTGTATGTGAAATGTTCAAACTCGCTGACTGTCCGCCATTACACATTGTGTTCGGATGTCTTGTATGCCGAACCCTGGCCCTTGCAAGTGTAGTAACGATTTTTTTGTCTGGGTGTGTTTACTTATTAGATGCATGTTCTAAAAATTATTCCATCAACTCCACTGTGGTTATGTTTGCATTTGTTTAACGTGCGTGGCTTTGGCTCGGGTATGGGTGCAGCGTACATGTTGTACATTGTACCTGCTTAATCGTATTGATCTTAATTAATAACGGTATCAATAAAAATACTTAACAATGTCGTGGAATATGCTACATGATTATGTAACAGAATTAGCTTCACTGAATTGTTCCTTTAACATATGTGGTAAAACTGTATGAAATATGTATATACGTTTTGCGAAGTAACTTCATTTCTAAAGTGGTTTGATAAATGAATGTATACTTTACATTTTACGACTTCCATTCACAAAAAGTCAAAACTTCTAAATGCGGCTACTAAAATCGCATAAAAAACAACAAATTTATGATAAATTATGTTTTAATTACTGGAATTAGCACAATTCAAAAATCTTTATTTATCTACATGCAGTTTACAAAATATATTAAATAGTACAAAGAATGGACACAATATCATACATGCTACACATTACACTCAAATCTGCTATAAACAGTACGGAAACCCATCAATTCTACGTAAACCACAAGACTAAAGGACCCTCAATATAAAGGACACCTGTCTATAAAGGACAGGCTCACTAACCCCAGTCGGTGAATTGACATCTGTATTTAGGACACCTCTATATAAAGGACACCTGTCTATAAAGGACAGACTCATCAACCACACTCGGTCACGCAATATATCATACAATTTGCCTCTGAATTAAGGACGCCTGTCTATAAAGGACAGACTCGCCAACCCAAGTCGGTGAATTGACATCTGTATTTAGGACACCTCTATATAAAGGACACCTGTCTATAAAGGACAGGCGCACTAACCCCTGTCGGCGAATTGACCTCTTTACTAAGGACACCTCTATATAAAGGACACCTGTCTTTAAAAGACAGACTCACCAACCCCTGTCGGTGAAGTGACCTCTGAATGAAGGACACATCTATATGAAGGACGCCTGTCTATAAAGGACAGGCTTGTCAACCCCATTTTGTGAACTGACCTCTGTATGAAGGACACCTGTCTATAAAGGACACTTGTCTATAAAGGACAGGCATATCAACCCCATTCGATCACGCAATATATTAAACAATTGACCTCTATATAAAGGACACCTGTCTATAAAGGACACCTCAATATAAAAGGCACCTGTCTATAAAGGACACATCTATATAAAGGACACCTGTCTATAAAGGACACCTCTATATAAAGGACGCCTGTCTATAAAGGACATCTCTATATAAAGGACACCTGTCTATAAAGGACATCTCTATATAAAGGACGCCTGTCTATAAAGGACCCCTCTATATAAAGGACACCTGTCTATAAGGGACACCTCTACATAAAGGACACCTGTCTATAAAGGACACCTCTATATAAAGGACATCTCTATATAAAGTACACCTGTCTATAAAGGACATCTCTATATAAAGGACACCTCGTATAAAGGACACCTCTATATAAAGGACGCGTCTATAAGGACACCTCTATATATAGGACACCTGTCTATAAAGGACATCTTCTATATAAAGGACACCTGTCTATAAGGACACCTTATATAAAGGACACCTCTATATAAAGGACACCTGTCTATAAAGGACACCTCTATATATAGGACACCTGTCTATAAAGGATACTTCTATATAAAGGACACCTGTCTATAAAGGACCTGTCTATAAAGGACACCTCTATATAAAGGAAAAGGACACCTGTCTATAAAGGATACTTCTATATAAAGGACACCTGTCTATAAAGGACCTCTCTATATAAAGACACCTGTCTAAAGGACACCTCTATAAAAGGACACCTTCTAATAAAGGACACCTGTATAAAGGACACCTGTCTATAAAGGACACCCCTATATAAAGGACACCTGTCTATAAAGGAAACCCCTATATAAAGGACACCTGCTATAAAGGACACCTGTCTATCACCTGTCTATAAAGGAACACCTCTATATAAGGACACCTGTCTATAAAGGAACCCCTATATAAAGGACACCTGTCTATAAAGGAAACCTCTATATAAAGGACACCTGTCCTATAAAGGTCTATAAAGGACACCTGTCTATAAAGGACACCTCTCTATATAAAGGACACCTGTCTATAAAGGACACCTGCTTAATAAAGGACACCTGTCTATAAAGGACACTCTCTATAAAAGGACACTGTCTATAAAGGACACCTCTATATAAAGGACACCTGTCTATAAAGGACATCCTGTCATAAATCTATAAAGGACACCTGTCTATAAAGGACACCCTATACAAGGACACCTGTCTATATATATAAAGGACACCTGTCATAAAGGACACCCTTATAAAGGACACCTGTCTATAAAGGAAACCTGTCTATAAAGGACATCTGAACCTCTATAAAGGAAAACACCTGTCTATAAAGGACACCTGTCTATAAAGGACACCTGTCTATAAAGGACACCTGTCTATATCAAGGACACCTGTATATAAAGGACACCTCTATATAAAGGACACTATATAAAGGACACCTGTCTATAAAGGACACCTCTATATAAAGGACACCTGTCTATAAAGGACACCTCTATATCAAGGACACCTGTCTATAAAGGACACTGTCTATAAAGGACACCTGTCTATAAAGGACAACTCTATAAAGGACACCTGTCTATAAAGGACACCTCTATATAAAGGACACCTGTCTATAAAGGACACAAGGACACTGTCTATAAAGGACACCTGTCTAAAGGACACCTCTATATAAAGGACACCTGTCTATAAAGGACACCTCTATATAAAGGACACCTCTGTCTATAAAGGACACCCTATATAAAGGACATCCTGTCTATAAAGGATACCTGTCTATAAAGGACACCTGTCTATAAAGGACACCTCTATATAAAGGACACCTCTATATAAAGGACCTGTCGACACCTCTATATCAAGGTCTATAAAGGACACCTGTCTATAAAGGACACCTCTATATAAAGGACACCTGTCTATAACGGACACCTCTATATATAGGACACCTGTCTAAAGGACACCTCTATATAAAGGGATACCTGTCTATAAAATCTTATAGGGACCTCTATATAAAGGACGTCTGTCTTGCTGTCTATAAAGGACACCTTTATGGCGTCTTATTAAAGGACTAAAGGCAAACAGACCCAAAGTTGTTGATAAGGACCTTTTCCTCAGAAGTTCTGTACTCGATTATCTCCCCCTAGTTTGAAACTTAGAATCATGCCCATGTAGTAGAGACAAAAATAATTAAGCCAATTTCTAGTGATTTTTTAATATTCTAGAGACTGATGGCCTGTCTCTAGAATATTAAATATATATAAATCGGTAAAAAATCATACTCTACATAGTACTATATACGTATGGAAAATCCCATTTTTGATCTAGACTCCTGGAACATCTAAAATTGGTATTTGGGCACTCTGGTGGGTCCATAATTATAAAAACTGCAACCAATTATCATATTCCTGTGGCCTCACTGGGGAGAAATCGCATTTCAAGGGAGGAAAACTCCTGTCAAATAACGAGTATTTATAGCTGTTATAATTACTTCCCTTCGTTTATCTAAAACTTAGTATTTAAAGATGCTCCACCACGCCGACAGAGCATAAATGACATTCATCATTTGAACAATAATTGGCGTTCAATCGTATATATATATGTCAAATTAACACACAAAAACTATAATAAAATAATTTATTTTGCTTTTGGTGCATGCGTAATCAGTCACACTTCATTCCATATAGGGTATAGTGACACGGAATTTTTTCGGGATGCAATTAATTATTTCTTCATATTTTCAACTTAAAGTAAAAATTAGAAGCTCAAACTTTTCAATGGTGGTCAAATGGTGTAAAGTAAGTAACTTTTGTAACTGAAAAAATATCCTAAATCGTCTGCTCCTGTTTTTCATAGTGAAAAAATACCATTTGTCAGCGGTGGAGCATCTTTAATAATTTAACACTTTTTGACTTTAAACATGATTTCAAAAAAGTAAATGTGAGTTTCTATCAATTTTATCCAATATTTAAATATGCTTAATTTTCTTAAAAGCATCAAAGGGTATCCACCAAGTTCGAAGTCTTTTTTGTTTGTTTGTTTGATTTATTAACGTCCTATTAACAGCTATGGTCAAGTAAGGACGGCCCTCCCATGTATGGGTGTGTTGCGTGTATGTTGTGCGAGGTGTCTTCTTGTATAGTGGAACTGTTGTTTGTGCGAGGTGTCTCCCTTGTATGCGGTGTGTTGCGTGTATGTTGTGCGAGGTGTCTTCTTGTATAGTGGAACTGTTGTAAGTTCTAAGTCACCATTGATATTACAAGTTTCTGTACGTACGCCTAATACAATGTAAATGTTTGCAAAACATATGTATCTAACCTCATATTTCTGAGTCGTATAACTTAAAATACCATTGACGTTTTCATTGTATGTATCAAACACTGATAACTGAATCATTAAAATAATTTATACGATATGCATTCTTAAATCCGAAAAAATGTTTGTTTGTATTTTTTTTTGTTTTTTTTTGCCTTGACCTGCCATTTTTTGTTGATTTTTTTCTATTATTTACATTATAATTTAGGAACATTCCCATGTAATTAAACTCATTAAGCATGATTCTCAATATCTTCTGGAGTTAACGAAGTCATAGAGAAAAAATGGAAGGACATTCTTCATAGACGCGAATTCGGAGAGTCTATATACCCAACTTTGGAAATGAAACCACGATCCGCGGGGGATTTTCCCGATCACGGTGCACAACACGCGGTTTTTTATAGTAAAAACGTAGTAAACAAGTCACGTGTTTATACCTCATTCATGCCATTGGCTGAAATATGGCTTCGTATTATGGGTAACTAGTGATCATGTGATTGTGTGTTTACTTCCAAATATAGTGATAGTTTGCTTGCCATTTCTTCGGAAAAAGTTATTTATTTGAAAATATTTATACTCCAAAATGTTATTAATATTGCATGCATACTATTATGACTTGCACATATGTATTGTTTTACTATAAATAATAAACTGGAATGAGTTATAAAACTGCCATTTCCACATTTTTTTATATAAATGATTTAATGTGAATTGACCAATTCAATAGGTCTAAACGTCTAATCTAGGATCAGCGAAGATCGGCTACTCCCGGCTAAACTCGTAGAATTCTAATATTATATTTATATGTATAATTACCTGCTTTAGGTTTCAGAACAGATACATATAACACAGAGAAAATAACATCTTCGTCAAAAGGCCAAATTACATATACTAAATACCAGGCTCGAGAAATCACTATATTTGGAAGTAAACACACACTCATGTGACCACTAGTTACCCATAATACGATTCCATATATATCTATTTCGGCCAATGGCATGAATGAGGTATCAGCACGTGACTTGTTTTACTATGTTTGACTACAAAGAACGTGTGCCTGTACATTATGGGGAAAATCCCCGGCGGATCGTGGTTTTATTTTCCACCATTTGAAAATGCTAAGCAATATTATCATACATGAATCATTGTTTAATTAATTTCCATATTCTTCCCAACCAAATAATTAAGCTTCCGCGTAGCCCATTTAATTACCTTCTTGGGAAGCTAATACTATCTGCAGGCGCCTGAGGTCCATCAACAAAATACAAAATGAAATGTATGACAAAATCCATTTTCATTGACTTGGCCTCTGTGTTTCCTATACATGCAAGTCCACAGGGATCTGATAATTAGTTACAGTTTATATAATTATTGACCCACCAGAGTGCCCTAATACCATTTTTAGACTTTTAGAGGTCTAGATCAAAAATCGATAAAATCATACTCTACATAGTTCTCTATATACGTCCATTTTAGACGTTTTAGAGGCGTAGATCAAAGATCAGTAAAACTCATACTCTACAATGTACAGAGTACAATATCCGTATATAGCACTATGTAGAGAATGGTTTTATACCGACTTTTGATCTAGACCTCTAAAACATCTAAAAATGGTCTTAGGGCACTCTAGTTGGGCAATACTTATATAATCTGTAACTAATTATCATATCCATGTGTGTAAGGCAGGGTCTAATACAGGCCCAGGGTAACCGAACTTCAGGGTTCGGTGTGAGTTACCGAGACCCGAGGGGTCGGGACAGGGTTTGGAGATTTAGACCTAAAGGTGTGGATGGGGCAGGTACCACGCGTGTTTGGTTTGCTTGCAATTGGTGTATCCTCGATACTCCGGGGGTTCCGATAAACTACAACAGAACAGAACAGGTAATTTTAGTCCTTTGATGTACATGAAAAGAGACGTATAACAGTGCACTGTGGTTGACTGTGTGGCTTTAAATTTGAGCATTGCTTTCTCTGTAGTCTTCAAATGAAATGTTTGCTGGCCTGTGATTGGTTCAGAGTTTTCCCTCTGAACTGCCTTCAGTTAGATAGTCCAGGGGTATAGAGTTCGTGAGTGATCGGAACCTCTTGAGTATCGAGGATGCCATTGGTGACGCCTCACTGGGGACCAACTACATATGTACACAAAAACATATATACATATGATTTAATATGATGTTTGAAAATATGAAAATGACCAATTTTACCTGGTTTTCGAAAATCAGACATTCAAAACCGGAAAGTGCATTTTGTTTTAGTAGTATATAAGTGAAGATAATTTTTTTTTCTTTCCAAAATCGCACTCAAACCATCTGAAAATTACTTAAATTTTGTATCATATCAAAGTTATTCTCCTGTATTTCACTATTTAAGAGTATATCTAAAAACCCATACGCACACACAGAGGTAGACTGTGCATCTGCCGATCGTAAAAGGCAGAGTCTGCTAGATATGCAAACGCAAATCGCATTTCAAGGGAGGGAACTCCTGTCGACTAAAGGTTATATCTAAAACCGGCCTATGTAAACGTTTGCTGAACATATGTATCTAACTCCATATTTCTGAGTCGTAAAACTAAATATACGATCGACGTATGTTTCAAAAAAACTGATTACTGAGTTCCCACATTAAAATAATTTATACTTTATCCGACATACAATGTACAATCAAAATGCAAATAATGGTTTTCGTTGGTGGTTTTTTTTTTTTTTTTTTTTTATTATATTTTGGTTTTTTATTGCCTTGATCTGCTAGTTTTTTGTTGATTTTTTCTATTCTTTCCATAATGATTTAGTAACATTCCCATGTATTAAATTCTTTAAAGTGAAGAGTCGGGCAAGGATGGCTAAAGTCGGTAAAAATGGTGTGAATGTATCAGTTAATTTTTTATGAATAGAAAAATAAACTTTCTCGTCAAAATCTGTCTGCGTACGTAGAAATTATTTAAAGTATAGGAATCCTAAAACGTCCTCCCGGCTGACTATGTCCATGGTTACATTTCCACGCAGCCTCGCTTTCAATGCTTTCAACTTTTCTTTATTTCAATGGTCAGAACTGGGAAACGTAAGCAGAAACTTGACCATCGTATTAATATGTGAGAACTTTTTGAAGGCCAATGAACGCATTTAGACTGGATTTCTTTGCCCGACTATTTTAATATTTTTATATTTATAAGCATTTGGATTTTATGGAGTCATAGACAAAAAATGGAAGGACATTTTCAAAGCGTCTATGAAATACGCATCCAACTTTGGAAATGAAAACACGATCCGCGGGAATTCCAACCCCCCCCCCTCCCATTATGATACAAAAACCGGATTTTTTTATATGGTAAAAACGTAGTAAACTAGTCACGTGCTTATACCTCATTCATGCCATTGGCCGAAAAATATGGAATTGTGGGTAACTAGTGATCACATAAGTGTGTTTACTTCCAAATATAGTGATTTCTCTGACCTGCTAATTAGTATATATAATTTGGCCCCTTTTGACGAAGTTATTATTTTCTTTGTGTTATGTGTATCTGTTTTGAAACCTAAAGCAGGTAAATAAATTTAGAATTCTACGATTATAGCCGGGAGTAGCCGATCTTCACTGATCCTAGATTAGACGGTTAGACCTATTGAATTGGTCAAATGCATTATATTGTTTATATATATAACGTGGAAATAGCAGTTATATAACTCATTTTAGTTCATTATTTATAGTAAGACAGTACATATGTGCAATTTAAAATAATAAACATGCAATATTAATACCATTTTGGAGTCTAAATATTTTCAAATAAATCAACATTTCCGAAGGAACGGGAGGCAAACTATCACTATATATGGAAAGTAACACACAATCACGTGATCACTAGTTACCCACAATACTATTCTATATTTCGGCCAATGGCATGAATGAGGTTTATGCACGTGACTTATTTTACTACGTTTTTACTACAAACATATATTTATGAAATTCCATGTGGATCTGACGGATTGCGTTGTTTGGTAATTATTGTTAGTTTAACGTTTCTTATGTAATATTAGATACAATATAGGAATTAGGGACATACATTGTAAAGTGATTTCTGCATATAATTCTCCAACTATACATACAAAAGGCATAAAAGGCAACAATTTTACAGTACATAAATTATGCTTTGTAACTTAACGTTTATAATGCATCTGAAGCCATTTAACCGCACATTGCTTGGGATGCTGTGTACTCTACCCCATCCTCGATACTCCAGGGCTTCCGATCACTTGCTATCTCTACACCCCTGGGCTATCTCATACCGAAATTGCAGGCAGCTCAGTGGAAAACTTTTGACCAATCACAGGCTAGCAAGTGTTTCATTTGAAGACTTCAGAGAGAGCGACGCCTAACATCAAAGCCTCACAGTCAACCACAGTGTACCGTTATACGGCTCTTTTGATGTACATCAAATGACTAAGTTACATGTTCTATTCTGTTGTTCTATTCCAGTTTTAGTATGAGATAGTCCAGGGGTGTAGAGATCGTAATTAGTGATCGGAACCCCTGGAGTATCGAGGATGACTCTACCCCAGGGTTACAAGCACCGATGGAACGAACATGTAAACAATGTTGTTCACGATTACAACCGCACAAAGTGGGAAAGTACTGGTTAGTTTAAATCAATTTTATTGTAACAAAAGACAAATGGATTGGACAAAGTTCTAGTTATGCCCCTTATTTCCTGCTATTTGGTCGCCATCCTCGTCTTCCAATTGACTTCATGTTCGAGCAAGACCCGTAGTTTTGTAGCTGCGATGACGTAGCTCTGAACGACGGACGGAAGATTTCTGAACGGAAACGGAGTGGAGGCAGGGTATAATTATTCGTTCTAGTAGTTTTGCTGCCAACACCCCTTAAGGTTATGCAGAGAAACGGGAAGCTGGAATAAGAGAGGCCTACAGTATCGCAAACAGGCTCGTCAGTCATCGAGCAAGGGAAAGGGTATAAAGGACGCTGAACTCCTAAGTGCGGCTTTGTTTCCTGGTGACCGCGTACTTGTCAAGAATCATGAAACTGCTGGACCAGGAAAATTACGTTGGTTGTGGGAATCAGATGTGTACATTGTGGTAAAGCGAATTGAACGAGACGTCCCCAGTGTATGGAGTACGACGAGAAAGTGGCAAGGTTGGTATACGGCGTCTTCATCGGAATCTTCTCAGTCAGTGCAACAGTTTGCCTGTTCCTGGTTCAAGACGAACACCAATTGCGAGGGTTAACCAGATAAGTATAGCTTTAGATGATAAGACTTGTAAAAAAATACAGACAACAGTGAGGTTATGTGTTCCGTTTGATAATTATACTGTGAAAATTTTAAATGAAAAAACAGCATGTCAATATTAATGATATCGCCGAGTTAGGGCACATATTACATTAAAAACCCAATACCTTTCCTGAGCAAAATTTATAGGTTTCTTAAAAACATTAATAACATAAGAAAATATATATCGATGGCTTAAGATGCGGTAACAACATCAAACTTTTCCAAGATTTCCCATAATATATGATGACTGTGGAGATTCATTTCGCTATTTTGCCGTCAGATGCCGTAATATTCAACTATCGCGCGGTATTTAGGACGACGGCGGAAAATATAAAACGACCCACGTGAAGCTTCAGAACATGTTGATGAGCGTAGTATTAATGGTAAGTTAATAACTTTTGTGACTTTACATGCACGTTCGCTTTACATTCCTGTTTTAAAAATTAATAGCCGTTTCGGAAAGGAATTGGGCCTTTAAAGGCCCACTAACTTTCCGAAACGGTTTTGGATTTTTAAAATGGGAATTAAAAAAATAAAAATAAAACGAGCTTAATAATTTTGAAGAGTTGCAAAAGTTATTAACTTAACATTAATACTACACTTATAATCACCTCCTAAACAATTTAATTAAAATAAATAAAATGTTAATTTTCATAACGCGGGTCGTCTTATGTTTTCCCCCGTCGTCCTAAATACCGCGCGGTAGTTGACTATCACTGCGGCAGACGGTAAAACAGCGAAATGACTCTCCATTGTAATCATATATTACGCAGGAAATCTTGCATATGTTTGGTGTTGTAACCTCATCTTAGACCATCGGTATATATTTTCTGAGGTAATTAATGTTTTTAAGAAATCTTTATATTTTGCGCCGGAAAGGTAGTGGGCCTTTAAACCTTCAAGTATCATTATAAAACCTAAAGTATTTAAGAAATAAATTTGCTTATAAATGAAAAGTTATGCTGATGTTGGAATTTTTGCAGCTTTTCTCCAACACTCGGAATAAAACTGCAGCAGAGATTTTTGGAACTGTCAAAAAATATTCGACACAAGCCTAAATAAATCCCCTGGTTTTTTTCCAAGCTTTTGGGAGAGTCACCATTACAATCCTGCTACTGAATAAATATTCTCCAGAAATGCAACTGGGATAGTGATATTAGTATGAGTTTCCTTATCCCCCCCCTCCCTAAAATCCGTTAAAATATTCCGGCGATCCGACACATTATTGTTTGCTTTAACTATTAGTCAATCCTTAAACGGAAACAGAATTGCATTGTGGGATTGTATACAGAAATGGCGGCTGCTTCAAAGCTAAGAAAGCAGGTAAACGAAATTAGGCTGTTTGGATCACTGTAAATGCATCTCATTCAAAAATTTACTTTCACCCAAATACAACTAAACGCCATGAACACATTTACATTAAGTACACCCACTCAAGACGTCAGATTCCCTTGAAAGCGGGGCCATTTTGTTCGGCTTTGACCTAATGTTTGTTTCCAAAACATGTTTGCACATGTGTGACCCGTGTATTGGCAAACGTAACAAGTGGTTTAATAATATTGACAGCGCACCTGGACGATCTTATTGTGTTAACAGTGACCAGCTTTTAATATCTATCTGTGTCAAATGGAGTTAAATGCTACAGCTTGTGTCTAAAGTTTTGGTATCTGTAAAATGGGAGCTTGAATGAATTGGAGTTTACAATTTAAAAAAAAAGGTATTTATAACTGACTAACTGTTAAGCTTCACGTGTATACGTTGACAGTTATAACAGATCAACTTAGATCATTGGATTTCTATAATTTTGTCTTTTTAGAGATAGTTTCTTTAGTATTACTAACTGATACACTAGTTGTTATAAGTGTAAAAAGATGTGTATTACTGTACCATCTGAAATTTGTCCTAAAGTTAGACGGTGTAAAAGTAGATTAAGATTTGATTTTTCTGATTAAGCAAACATCCATAAGATCATCGCATTTATGCATATCTATGTACAATGTGCAAGCTATATAATTGAAGGACCATTCTGATTGGTCACGTTGTTATTGAAAACTTAAAAAAACCCATCTCTAACAGAATGTCTGCTATCAGATGATGAGTCACAGGAAATTTGGATACACTAGACTTTTCTCCATTAACATACACTGGGGCCCAACCGATAGTCGTGACGGAACAGTAGTCCTGATTATGTGCATATTCTACTGTGCATTCACATTACCGAATGTCTGGAGCTCTTGACGAATACAAGAACTTCATAATGGTGTTTTGTTTATGTGGAAATATTATACATTTATTGCCCTGACGGTAGGGCGACATGATGCTTTGTTTACCCATTATATATGACTTGCCGTGTGTAAACTAATTAAGCGTCATGTCTCCCTAACGTGAGGGCAATAAATTGTTTATTATACCGAACAAAGTTTTTCTCGCGCTAGAATACAAGTCTTATGTAATGGCTAGACTTTAATTTTTTTGCCCAAAACATCATTGCCGTGTTGGGCTAACATTACAGTTACTGTTATATAGCTACGGTATCTTTCAGCCCAAATCAATTCCCTTTAGCATGTTATGTACATCATATGAACATTACATTGAGTGTAATTGTGTTATCTGTATCTTTTATCATAAGAATATTACTAATTTGTTGGTCAAAGGCAGACGGAAGCGTCGTCTGACATCCATTTTGTTTGTTATCGGAATACCTCGGAGAGTTCCCTTACACGAACGACAACTCTTGTTTAACGTACGAGGGACTCTGCATGTGGGAAACATGATTTTTGAACATGACGTTCAGCGGGATACACAATGTTTTGTTGCCCGCACATGTGATGTTTCTCGACCAATCAGCGACTAGCAGCGTCTTATCGGTGAGGTATAATAATATGTTTCATGAGATGCAAACAATTAAATTTTTCCTAAATCACAAATACTGTTCCTTTACGATCAACTTTTGGTAGGGTCCCAGTAGACTTTTCTCCATCAACATACCTCAAAGTTTAATATAAAAACACAAAATAACTTCATGTCGATTGCTATTGGTTATACTTAAATCAACTATCAAAGTCTAAGAAAACTCTTTTGACAAGTATTTGATGCAAGCAGCAATATTTCTATATAAGGACATCTGTAGTTGGCAACTCTCAACAATGTTTAATTAGCTTCAAGTGGACAAGTATGATGACTATCAACTTTAAACATATTCATTCCTATATATATTATATATGTAACAGGGCAAGAGTAGTGTGCCGACAGCGGGGCGGGGCTTGAACCCGCAATCCGGACATACTGGTCCGCCGCTCAACCGACTGAGCTAAAGGGAAATTCCCCTAAGCGCAAAGCTAGAACGAGACCGTATCACTATGTACAATTAAAACCTGCTACATATATATAAATTAATGTTTGTATGTAATATCATCAATGGCTATCAGGATTAGTAGTGATGGGTATCTGATTCATTTGCATAATCATTATATATGCAATAATCAGAATATCAAAGTTGATGGATTATCAATTATAATCGGTTTTCAAATTCAGGAAATAATTGCTCTATTTATTGGAATTAAGCACTATTCCGAGATTATTGCAATGAATAACTTTGTTTATAACCAGCGAGAAATAACTACAAATATCACCTGAATCACAATGTAATAGCGTGGTAAAAAAGTCTGTCCACTAGTACTGTGACGTACTAATGTGTCATGATGGATACTGTGTGTATGTACTGTATGGGAACAATGTCTGTAAGGTAATAAAAATGGGCTTATTATTCAGTTGAATTATGGTAAACTAAAGTTTAGTGACATATTGATAAATCTTAAGATTGGGGACCACTTTAAAAAAAACCTAATTAATTGGTTTTACAAATTCTAATTGATAACAGTTTTTGTTTTTTGTTTTTCATTCCGACTCTTTTTTTCTTTTTTTTTTTCGATTATTTGCCCATCACTAAGGATTAGTATATTAATCAAATGTGACTTTGCAAATTTATTTGACTGGTCATCACAAATTTGTTTTCAATAAATCAAATTGACACAGATGCATAACATGTATACCATTTTTAATTACATTGTACGATTTTATTGCAACAATATTTTTGTACATTGTTGAAAAATGTATGTTATAATTGATTAATTATTTGTATCTTTTCCCATTATCAGTAATGATAAAAATATTGTGGATTTATTTGGATTACATTTTCAGTTTAAGTGACACAAATGCTACACTGTTTGATGCATTTTGGGAAAAATAAATTGAAATCACTGCCTTTGCAAGGGATAAACTTTAAATAGTATATGTCTTATTTTGATCTTTGCTAACACTGTATACATATAGCCTTGTGAACGTTAACGATAACAAGAATTTCCGCGGATGTGATCAAAATTAAGATTTACCTATAGCTAAGATTTTGTTTTGATTAAATTCTTTATCCTATAGGGATGTTCATATTAAGTTTAATGAATTGAAAGTTTGATAGCAATAGAATTCTAACATTTTTAATCACTCAGCTTTGTATATATCAACAGTAAAACGCATTTATAACGAACAGACTTACAATAAATACATGGTTATAACGTAATGATTTTCATTCCCTGTCAGACTTTTCATGAAATATCTGCAATATATCTGAGCTCACACTAACTTTCCTGTTTGCTTATATAATTAGCAAAAGTTGCGAAAGTAATTTTTTTCTCTTTATATTAGCAAATAAGAATTTCATTTAGCAAATTGTGCATTCACAGCTTTTCATAATGAAAAACATTAAATTACTAAGAAGCATCTAATAATGTATTTTATGCATCAATTGAAAAGTACACACAAACCATACTCCGTTGTGCATATTGTTACTTTACATCCCTTCAACATTAAAATATATATGGTCCAGTAACTGATTAATTTAAAGTCAACTGTTTTAGACTTGCTATAAAAGTAATCTGACTGAAAAAAACGATGTTTGAAGCTCATGTCCGTGTGATTGGATATCGGGTGTGTGAAGAAAAACTTTAACATTTTTTGCAAATTAGGATGAATTTGTTTTAGCAATTAGCCAGATCGATTCGTTAATAGCGGAAATGCAAATGGGTAGCATGAGCTTTGTATATGTATACCAAATTATGGATAATCGATAGTCTTTAGAAAAATCAAAATTGATTGATCATTGATCAAAATCGAGAATCGGTCAAACATTAGTAAAAGATGGAGTTTATCTTTTCCGTAGAGCAACCATGGGATAACCCTATCACGTATGGGAGAATAATAGAATATAAGACATCGCAGTTAAGCCGCATGTATTGATGCGTGACATATATAATTGTCTAGCGCGTTTGAGCCGTCTTACATCCCCCTGTGTAGGATAGAGTTCTCTTTTTTTCCCTAGTAACTACGGGATATCCCTGTGAAGTTTGGGAGAAAAAACTACCTTCTCATCTGCGGTTGCACACTATTGTGCCTTCAGTGTCAATATCTATCGGTTACAGATTGGACCGTACCGGTCTGTGATGTGACGATGGCGACCCGATTCGAAGGATGAGTACAAACCTAAGTCTGATGAACCCAGGTACGTCCCTAAACTTTGACGGACAGGTGCTACAGAATGCCCAGGAGGAGGAGTACCGACAGGAGGAGGAACAGCAGCATAATGAGGTCAGTGTAAGGGTGGGGGAAACATAATAAGGTCATTGTAGGGGGGGAGGGGTAACATAGAGGTCAGTGTAGGGGGAGAGGGGCAACATAGATCTAGAGGTCAGTGTAGGGGGTGGGGGGAAACATAATAAGGTCATTGTAGGGGGGAGGGGTAACATAGAGGTCAGTGTAGGGGGAGAGGGGCAACATAGAGGTCGGTATAGGGGGGTGGGGGAAACATAGAGGTCATTGTAGGGGTGGGGGTAACATAAGGTCATTGTAGGGGGGGAGGGGCAACATAGAGGTCAGTGTAGGGGATGGGGGTAACAGAGGTCAGTATAGGGGGTGGGGCAACATAGAGGTCAGTGTAGGGGGGGGGGGGAAACATAATAAGGTCATTGTAGGGGGAGGGGTAACATAGAGGTCAGTGTAGGGGGGGAGAGGGGCAACATAGAGGTCAATGTAGGGGATTGGGGTAACAGAGGTCAGTGTAGGGGGTGGGGCAACATAGAGGTCAGTGTAGGGGGGGAGGGGTAACATAGTGGTCAATGTCGGGGGTTTGGGTAACATAGAGGTCAGTGTAGGGGAAGAGGGGCAAGATAGAGGTCAGTGTAGGGGGAGGGGTAATATATAGGTCAATGTAGGAGGGAGGGGTAACATAGAGGTCAGTGTAGGGGGGAGGGGGGGTAACAGAGGTCAGTGTAGGGGGGAGGGGTAACATAGAGGTCAGTGTAGGGGGTAGGGGCAACATAGAGGTCAGTGTAGGAGGGTAACATAAAAAGATCATTGTAGGGGGGGAGGGGCGACATAGATGTCAGTGTAGGGGGCAGGGGTAATATATAGGTCAGTGTAGGGGGGAGGGCAACATAGAGGTCAATGTAGGGGGTAGGGGCAACATAGAGGTCAATGTAGGGGGGAGGGGCAACAGAGAAGTCAATGTGGGGGGGGTGGGGGTAACATAGAGTTCAGTGTAGGGGGGAGGGGTAACATTATGTCAGTGTAGGAGATGGGGGTAACATAGACAATGTAGGGGGGAGGGATATCATATAGAGGTCATTGTATATATATATATAGGGTTACATGGGGTACTGTAAAGAGGTCAGTTTAGGGGGTGGGGGTAAAATAATGAATCAATATGTAGCCAGTAAAATTGGAGCATATCTAATATAATTTCATATCTGATCAATGATTGCAATGACATGCTAAATATCGGCTAAGATCAGCTTGGTATTGTTCTTCAGTAACATCAAAAGGATTTCGTTTGTTTATGTTGGAGGAAATAACAAAGTATGCATGTGTAGTATATACAGGGGCAGATGTTAGAATTAGAAAATCCAGAGAGTTGAAGAATTAAGTGGGACCGGTGCTCTGTACATATTACAATACTTCAGTATATTGTTTACATAGTACACTTAATCTTATTTATAATTAGTTGGCATTCTGACAGACTTGTATGGTGAAGTTGGCAGAACATTATAAAATGTTTGCATTAAACAGTACAAATATGTATGTGTACTGTAGTGGCTAATTTGTTAAGATGGTTAGACACATTCTACCACCTGCTGACCAGGTGGGGTTGATAACCGACTGGCAAATGTGTCTGATATTAGCCCCTCCCAGCGATCCTGGACCCTCCCTTCCCCCACCTTTGTGTCTGACATACTGTTATAATGTAACTTAGTCAGTCCCGTCTGCCCCTCAAAGCTCTGGGTCACAGTGTTTGACATTCTACCATTATCCCTCCCCACTTACCCATGATATCTGAGTTGGGTCTATAAAATTATTAAAATGCTTCACCATTCTTCTACCACTTGTCCTCTGTACTAGTTTACATGATGCTGACTACAATGTCTTAACATTCTACCACTACATGGAGCCTCCATATGTTGGTATAGAAGAATGTCTTTCTACCACTAACATTTCCTTCAGTTTTGGGCTATGATGTGGCTTATAGTCCCCCCATCACACCTTGTCCATGTTGGCTGAGTGGTTAAAAAGTCTGACATTTTCTACCACTAGCCCTCCACCTCTGGGTCACAGTGGCTGAGTAGTTACCACTAGCCCTGGCCTCCACCTCTGGGTTACAGTATCTGAGTGTTTAAGGTGTCTGACATTCTACCACTAGCCCTTCACCTCAGGGTCACAGTATCTGAGTGTTTAAGGTGTCTGACATTCTACCAGAAGTCTTTCACCTCTTGGTTACAGTGGCTGGGTGGTTAAGGTATCTGACAATTTACCACTAGTCCTCCACCTCTGGGTTACAGTGGCTGGGTGGTTAAGGTGTCTGACATTCTACCACTAGCCCTCCACCTCTTGGTCACATTAACTGAGTAGTTAAGGTGTCTGACATTCTAACACTAGCCCTCCACCTCTGGGTTACAGTGGCTAAGTGGTTAAGGTGTCTGACATTCTACCACTAGCCCTTCACCTCAGGGTCACAGTATCTGAGTGTTTAAGGTGTCTGACATTCTACCACTAGTCCTCCACCTCTGGGTTACAGTGGCTGGGTGGTTAAGGTGTCTGACATTCTACCACTAGCCCTCCACCTCTGGGTTACAGTGGCTGGATGGTTAAGGTGTCTGACATTCTACCACTTGCCCTCCACCTCTAGGTCACAGTGGGTGGGTGGTTAAGGTGTATGACATTCTACCACTAGCCCTCCACCTCTGGGTTACAGTGGCTGGGTGGTTAAGGTGTATGACATTCTACCACTAGCCCTCCACTTCTGGGTTACAGTGGCTGGATGGTTAAGGTGTCTGACATTCTACCACTTGCCCTCCACCTCTAGGTCACAGTGGCTGGGTTGTTAATTAAAAGGTGTCTCACTTTCGCCCACTTGCCCTCCACCTCTAGGTTACCGTGGCTGGGTGGTTGAGTTGTCTTACATTCTACCACTAGCCTAATTCCACCTCTGGGTTACATTGGCTGAGTGGTTAAGGTGTCTGACATTCTTACACTAGCCTTCCACCTCTGGGTCACAGTGGCTGTGTGGTTTAGATGCCTGACATTCTACCACTCCTCTGACCTTTGGGTTATGAACTACCAGTATATGGCCAACTGGTAGAGGAATCTGACATTCTGCATTTCTACTAGGTAATTTTTTGGCTTCATGATAACTACATATGTGTATACAAAAATTGTGTGTAATTCTACCTGATATGATATGTTCATTCACGTCAAAGCTAGAAAAATAGGATAATATTCCTGGTGAATATTTCATAAACCAGTTGTAAACTTATTCTGAATCACACCATTATACTAACTGTAAATTGTCAATATCGGTCCGGTGGTTCAATTCTTTATATAGAAAAGCTTGAATGGTTTACGAATAATGGCATTTTAAATAATTCATTATTTATGATTGTACTATAGGCACTCAACAGGTTGGTGACTACTGACATATAATTTCCGTCATTTTATATAAACATCACTTCTGGTTTTGTTATTGAAATTTTTCCAAAAATATGTTGATCAAGTAGTATCAGGGCTGTGAAAAATCTTTGAAATGTTCTCATCCGTCAGACAAGTGCTCCTCTAAAATCTACTCGTCCATTCCGGGTGGTATTAAGAGTTACCTCCCTTAATATAAGGTATCACGACATCAATCTGTAGGTTCTAGGCTTAGCTATGTATGAAAGTGGGAATGATGAATGGATCTCCTCCTGTGAGAGGACACTAAATGTATAATGATTACATGCCTATTATAAATAAACTTTTATGTTTAAAAAAAAAAAAAAAAAAAAAATCTACTCGTCCAAATGGCATTTAGTTGCCCTCAATATTTTCCAGATATTTAAGTATAATATGTACTGTTTTAGATGTATTCAGTTGAGTTTCACCGATGAAATTGATCGATAAACGAGACACACATTGTTTAAAAAAATTTAAGGTCCAGGTCATAATCATGCACCGTCAGAATATTTTCTCGTCTGATGGACAAGTGTGCTGTCAACATTCACTTGTCCGACAGCCAAATCCACTCGTCTGGGCCAGCGGACAAGTGTATTTCCCCAGCCCTGAGTATATGTATGTACTTTTTGCCCCCATGGATTAAAATTCTCCATGAAGTATATGTGTTTTGTTTTTCCAATAGATAGAAAATTTCTATGGAGTATTGTTGTTTTGTTTTTATTTGGGTTTTTTTCATGGTAATTTTTGGATTTGCATGAGTATGTGTTTGCATTTGCCCGTACAGCTGAAGTACATTGACATCAAAGTACTATAATGTTTTGGTATGTCTTAGATCTGTTTTACTTCCAAAATGTTCTGAAATTATTGCCCCTCCCCCTGGGTCATTTAAGGACATGTCACATTAAGTATAGGTTATAACCAGAACCCAATGCCCCTCTCCCTCAGGGTCATTTAAGGATATGTCAGTCACATTAAAGTATCAGTTTAACCAGAACCCTGGATTGCCCCACCCACAATTGCAAGGGCATTTAAGGACATGTCAGATTAAAGTATTGGTTATAACCAGAACCCACTGCACCTCCCTAGGGCATTGCCTGGATTTACTGACCCAAATATGTTCATTTATGTCAAAGGTAGAGAAAAGCCCCCCCCCCCCCCCCCCCCCCCCCCCCCCCCCCCTACCCTTATCCCCTTATCCACATTCCATGTACAATATATAAGACGTGACAGAACAGGCCTGACACTGTGAGATATATAAACTTTTAAATTGAACTGTAAATTAACTCAATTTCCGTGTTTATATATTTACCTTATGTAGATAAAGCCTAGTGATTTACAAGACTTTCGATGATCGAGATTGGTATACAGACTGTAGGCGAGATTTTACAGGTCATTCTGACAATGTACTGATCTGATATTACGTGTCAAATTTGTAAGGTTACCTGTGGCTATATAGGACTTAGTGTAGGGGGTCGTAGTTGCTATGTTAAAGTCAAGATTTCGGTAAAAATACATATCAGCACTTTAGGTTTTCCAGGTAGTACGTGTCTTATTTTCTCTGTCATCAGAAATTAAGATTATTATCCTGTGAAACTCAGTCATTTTGAGTCTTGTGGGGTTTCGGAGATGCTTTCCCTCCTGTTTTGATTTTCAAATAAAAAATCTAGAAAATTTAAATTTTAAGTTTTGAAAATCCTTTATCATTCCAATAGAGAATGTCTATACAAAATTTTGTAAAAATCCCAAAATGGCCTGAAGATTTTAAATAAGTCAGAAACAATGCGAGAATAAGAAACATCATAGGTATGTTTGTGAAAAGAAAAAAAAAATTCTTGACAAAGTATTGTGGACATTTGATAAGAACATTTAATAATACCGAAAATGTTTTAAACAAGATTCAGCAATTTACGATTTACAATGAAACAAAACCCCCATTGTATCTTTAACCTCTTGTCAGATTGTTTGCTTTAAGTGTTAAATTTGTACTGTCCCAGGTGTGGGAATAATTATATAAATACCCAGTACTATAGGGTTGTGTGTGGTGTTCCATTATACAAGGAAAGTTATTGGGTTGTTTAAGGTTTTACCGCATAAAGGTAAGCAAACACAAAGCTGTCATGTTTCTTTCATTTCGTCTATCTACAAACATTTAATCTATCGTGGGCCCAAAATCTTACTCTAATACTTTACAGTTTCCAATAAGAAAAGTGTAAATAAAACCGTTGTAGACCCAGTTTAAACAATAATGACCTTTTGAAATATACATTATATAGGTACAGATATTTTACTCATTTACCCCTGAGGATAGGTTTGGACTCTTCTGATTCAATGGCTGGAACAGTTCATTATGAATTTTGGGGGGTAAATGAGTTACCAGGCTATTACAGAGGTCTTTGCAGAGGAATGTTGTATGGCCATAAAATCACTGTAGTTGGCATGCTATGGCCAAGATTTTTTTTATTAAAAAGTAAAAGTTTATAATCGTAATAAATATCCTACATCAATTGTCCTGTCACAGGAGTATATATATATATCCAATTGCCACTCTTTTATACCACCATACAGATTTATACGCCCTACATCTATAACACATAGATACATATATAGAATATATATGCATAGAATATTTTGTATATAATACGATAATTACAGACAAAGTGTGAACCACAATGCAAGGCCCCTTAGAGAAATTTTGCTGTATTTTCCCAAATGTATGTAAATATTTTCCCAAATAAAGAAAAAACTCTTTAAAATATATATGTTTAAAGAAAATTGTAATGTATTGTTTTCCCAAATGAAAAGGAACAGGCCCCTGAAATTATTGAGTAAGAAAATCACTGCCACAATGCAACGCCATGCAACCTCAAATTAAATAAGGGAGATAACTTAATCGTTATCAAAACTATATTTTCTATCATCATCATATGGGGTAGACAGGCCCCCTGACCTTATAAGTGGTTGATAGGACTTTCTCAGCAGAGTTCTATACTAGATTATCTCCCCCTAGTTTGAAACTTGAATCGCTAGAATCACACATGTAGAAGAAACAAAAGTAATCAAGCCAATATTCTAAAGACTGGTGGCGGTCTTAATGTATATATGACATAGGAACACTTGATTACAGCTTCAGTTCTACAACATTTTTTTGATTGCAGGTAGAATATCCTTGTCCTTCATATCCACTTATATGAAAGAGGATTTTTCTCTCATACCTCATTGTTTTAATGCAATTTTACAACTTTAATATTCCGCATTTATGAAATAAGTTTTGAAAAACTCTGTGACTGCACAAGTCAATTCTCACATACATGAAAAGTGTGTGATATTTTCATCACCAATCCTTATGACTCTAAATCTGATGATTACGTATGATTTTCAGTCATTTATATGCCTGATATTCATAAACATCAACTAGCTTGAGTGTCACAATTCCATCTTTACATGTAACAGAGTTAGCTCCCTTGCGGGAAGGTATCTATTATGACGTCATTATTTTATGGGCGCAATTTACGATTTGTTTTCTCTGAGAAGTATGACGTTACATTCGCAAAAATATTTCATCACAATCGCTACCTTAAACCGCAAGGACGGATAATTCTGTAATATGCAAATACAGATTAGCCATCTGGTTTAAGTAGTTTGACTTTTGCTCATTTGTTTTCATGATGGCAAAGCAATCCGGGGCATGAAGGCCTAATATAGTTAATGTATCCAACAATCTACCACTGTACATGGAGTCATCTCCATTTACATTCACTTTTCAGAAGAAAGGCATATTTTACGAGCCTCAGATACACAGGATTACAAAGACAATTTAACACCCCTGTGTAAAATGCCATAAATCCTCTGGGACATTTACAGTCTGGTTTTGAATGACCGATTAATCTGTGTACCTTTAATATCCTTCACACGTACATACCGATTATTACAACAAGACTTGATAATTGGACCATTAAAATCACCCTAATTATGTATAAATACCATGAATAGCATGATCATGCTTTTAAATTTGTAAATAGCATGATTTCGTTTTTTAAATCAGTGTATTGTAGTCCCATACACTCCCAATAGAATATTCCTTTTTATTTGAAGTCTACAACCCAATCAAGGTTAAATTCAAGTTTTAAATGCCATTTAATTGTAAAACATTCTTTAAATATTAAGAAATTTTAGTTATCTGATTATTTATTGCCGTGTATATTCATTGAAATCTAAAGCTAAACATTATGAGATTTTATTTGTGAATGATCACAGCTTGAATATGATTATTTCTTTCTATATTTTCTATTTATCTACCTTTTATATTCTGCAATAGTTTTTCTATTATAAGCTATAGCTAGCTCTTAGAAATTTTAAAGATAATTGCAGCATGAATTTATTTAGTATTTTGGTATAATGATTTAGAACATTTTTTTACAAATTTTGAAAGAAAACATATCAATGGAACAATTATTAGTCTTCTGTGAAATAAAATTTGTCATATATTTTCAATATGAAATAGGGGCGATCAGTCCATCTAATTTTGCATTTTATAGAAAACTTTTTGTGAAGTATTTGTGTAAGCATTTTTAGGTCATTGGACTTTCATGAGCATTGACCCATAAAACTTCTGATATTATGACAAAACTTCCCGTCAATCATTGGAAAAGATTAATGAGGTATGGCATTGTAATGACAAAATGATACAAGGGGAGATAACTCTGTCAAACAAATTTTCAAACTAGACTAGAAACCTTGAAACTTTGATTTAATTTAATTTGGTTTGAGCTCAAGTGTGTACATGTTTTTGATATAACATGCACTCAGGTATTGTGTATTTGCACATAACAGAGTTATTTGCCCTTGTAGATATTGATTGTGACATCATGTGTTTGCATGCATAGCGTCATACTTTGCAGAGAAAACAACATGTATTTGAATACCTACCTGAAAGGGAGGTAACTCTTGAATATGTAAACACCTAAATAAAAGATGCATTGATTTTAGTGAATATGGATCAAATTTAATGAGTACAGGCCCTTTATGCCTCTTCTGATCACTGGTGGTCACTATGAAGGATAACTATATGGACAGGTGGATTATATTATGATACCTGTCTGTGGGGACAAAGTCGTTAGCATCCTCTTTATTGATCAGGTATAAAAATCATTGTAAGAACTGGAAGTGGTATTGATGTCTGAGGGTGGATTAGGCCAAGGCAAAATCATTCTCAGTTTTTAAACACTGCATTACAGCCTTGT
Organism: Argopecten irradians; assembly: GCF_041381155.1. Classification (NCBI taxonomy): domain Eukaryota; kingdom Metazoa; phylum Mollusca; class Bivalvia; order Pectinida; family Pectinidae; genus Argopecten; species Argopecten irradians. Next base: position 32,015,892 of record NC_091146.1, read on the forward strand.
GGTCATGTCGAGGCATCTGAACCTAACTGGGTCACCGCAGCCTCTGGAGTCAAACACAAATTTCAGTCACCTTTAATGTTTGTTCTTCACCCAAATGGGACATAAATCGCTGGGCCCAGTTTCATGAACATTCCTTAAATTTAAGGAATTCCTTAGCATAAAATTTTCCATTGGAAAGTATTACAGATTTAAGGAAGGCTCCTTAATAACTAAAGATTTTTCCCTTAACTTCCGTAATGCTTTCCTTTGGCGAATTTTAAGTAAATGAATTCCTTAAAGTGAATAGTCGGGTAAAGAAAACCAGTCTAAATGCGTTCATTGGCCTTCCAAAAGTTCTCACAAATTAATACGACGGTCAAGTTCTGTTTAGTTTCCCAGTTCTGACCATTAAAGTAAAGAAAAGTTGAAAGCATTGAAAGCGAGGCTGCGTGGAAATGTAACCACGGACATAGTGAGCCGGGAGGACATTTTAGAATTTCCATACTTTAAATCAATTTCTTCGTACGCAGACAGATTTTGACGAGAGATTTTATTTTTCCATTTCATAAGAAATTATACTGGATACATTCACACCATTTTTACCGACGTTAGCTATCCTTGCCCGACTGTTCACTTTAAAGTTAAGTAATGTTCATGAAACTGGCCCCTTGCATTGATCAATGATCAGACAATTTTCGGATTTTTTTTTTGATAAATTTTACAATTTTGTTGGATGGAGAGACTGTCAGTGTTTAATTTTGCTGTCGCCTCACAGAAAGCTTATCCAACTTTTTATTATTTTCACATAAACTAATCAAACTAATGATCGTGAACATGCAGGACTTAAAGAAAGCTAGCTCATCAACAGACCAGCTAGAAGTCCAGGTTTCTGTGTATTTTGGTATTGATTTATTAACTTGATTAGATGATGGACTTATTTTACTAATGCAGGTCCTAGATGGAAAACAAGAGTTTTTGGTCAAAAGAATGTGTTATAGTGTTGGCACAATAAGAGATTTTCTGTTGAATTTTCTGTTGAATTCATAAATTCAGTGTTTTTTTGTTTTTTTTTTTGTAAATTTAATCATTATTGTAGCATTAGACAATTCAGAAAATGGTGAATTTGTTTGTGCTTTACAAAATTTCACTGTGATCACTGTACTTGTTCTTTTAGTATTCTCTCTTAACAGAGAATCATTTTGGTCTGGCCTAGATTTTCTGAAGTATCTTCCCCCATCAATTTATCTTATTGGTCCGGCCTTATTTGTAATCCTCTTTTACGCTGTATATAATGCTTCACTTTTGTGACGGTTGCCTCAAAGCATTCAACGCCGGCAAGGTCATCCATATGGGGGTCTATGTCAGGGATTTCTGGGAGGGTTCAGTGTTTAATGGAGATGTGTGGAGAGTGATGTATGATTTTGAGAATTGGGAGCGTGTTGATATTTATGACTTTTGAAGCATGGGTTTTAAAAAGCTCCTCGTTATTTTAGAGGAATCTTTTATTATAGTGACTTTCTTGTCTCTACAAAAATGTCGTCTGGACTTATTGGAAAGTGATGTTATGTTTTTTCTCCTCGTGAAAAAAATGTGCAGGATGGGTTAAGTGATACAGAGATGATACAAGATTATGTCATTGGATCATAATCACTCAAATCTGAAATATGATTTATAGTATAAGGTGCAAGACATGTTCAGCAGACCATCCATCAAAAAATATAATGTGTGGAGAAAAAAATAGATGGATGGGGCGGAGTCAGCGTTTGAAGAGGTGGAGTCAATAGGGGAAGAGGCGGAGTCAGTTTTAGAAGGGGTGGAGTCAGTGTTGGAATGGGTGGAGTCAATAGGGGAAGAGGCGGAGCCTGTTTCAAAAGGGGCAGTGTCAGTGATGGAAGGGGTGGAGTCAATTGTTGGAGTGGATACCCTGGTAGATTTAAAGGGTATAGCACTTCTGTTAGGCAAGGTAAATTATAACTGGAATTCTATTTAAAGAATATCATAGTTCAACTAGAAATTTAACTTTTCAAATTGTTGTATTTTATATCACATTCAAAGAACTGACCAGAGGTTCTTTGATCATGAAAGATGCGCCAGTTGTGGAAGTCAGAGTGGTCATTTCCTGGCCAGTATCTGTTGTAAACTTGACCGATGGCTTTGATGTTACAAATAAATTTATAGTAGACTTTAGTCTTGGTCTAGTTAGTGCCTGGCAAGTATGTATACCTGTCCTGAGATTGTGTATCTTGACTTTTAGGTTATAGGGCTTAAGTGAGAGAACATCTGACATCTTAACCACTTGGCCATTTTGCTTCCCAGAGCTTTGAGGTCAAGAGATACATGTGTGCCACTTTCTGCCATAGCACCTCAGAAGTAGAGAGAGAGTGACATCGAATGTAAGGTCTCCTGAACCATTTTACGACTGCATGATGAAACTTGATGAGGATCACATTTTAAATTTTTGTTGTTTCAGTTGAAGCAGCTGCTGACGAACGCGTTCGATGATTTGATCGACGACGATGAGTTCTCCATTACGTCAGATGAGGGCGGTCCGTCGACGAATGCCAGCCTCCATCTGGGCACAAAAACTGAGAGTCCTGGGTAAACATGTCATTCTGCACATTATGTTATAACCACAAATTTGTTGTATTAGTAATTTTGGATCCCTACTAATTATAAGGTTCTGTAATATGTGTATGATTAAATATGTTTCTAACAATTTAGTAAATTCTTTGGTCCCAAAAGCTCAACTCCATTTACGCTCTTCTAAGAAGAGAAGTATACTGAGAAGATCTTCCAATATAGACCGAAGAGCTTCCAGAAGTAGAAGAGCTACAATTGAGTGAACGGAAGTTATATTCTGGAAGTAGAAGAGCGCAAATCAAGTTGGGCTCTTAGATTTGTTATCACAGTGTTTTACTGTTACAACGGCTTTATTCCCTTACAGAGATGGGGTGGAGTCTACGGAGGCTGGTAATTTCCTGGACTCGAGGAACCAGTGGACCCCCTATCAAGGTATGCCCGCCTCGGCCCCCGTCATCCCTCCACAGTCCCTCGCCACTATATACGAGGCCTCATCCGTCAGGAGCTCTCAGGAAAACCCGCTCAGGAGTTCCCAAGAGATGTCTGTTCGTGGCTCTCAGGATCTTCTCCGGAGCTCTCAGGAAGATTTCTCTTTGCGGAACTCTCGGGATCACCCGTTACGGAGCTCACAGGAATATACAAGGGAGCAGGTTGGATATTTTGTTAATTTGATTTTGTTTGAGTGTAACAGGAGAGGAGAAAGTATCCAGACCCGGAACTGATTTCTCGGAGCAAAAGTGCATTTAAATCAAAACTTAAGTTTTTCTCCTTATTTTATTTATCTGAAGGTTTTTTTTACTTAAGTCAGGTTTTCACTTCAATTTGTTTTGAGAAATCTGGACCTGGCCCCAATTTCTCAAAATAAACAAGTTAAGAACTGACTGAAGTCCAACAATTTTCATTTAAGTTGTATAGGGAGAAAAAAAATAGTCTGCACTTTAGTTTTCGAAAGAATTAGAGTCAGGGTTTGAACCCTTGACCTTCCAACACTAGCTGGGTGCTCTTCCTTGACTTACCTGATCTCTGATACTAAGAAATTGATCCTGTCTGATCCACCTGTTGACTGAAAAATTGATATTGGTGAATCATATTCTTAGAAGTTTATTAGGTAGATGTATACTTGATAATAATAGGTGTTATTGGGATAAGTTATCATATTTATTAGCATTCAAGGAGCTAAACAGATTGAGTGGGGGTGGGGGGGGGGGCGAAATAAAAAAAAAAAATTAAAAAAAAAAAAACAATTATGAGAAAAGTGAGTCATTTAACAGTGAAACTGTTGTTTTAAGGTAAAATGTGATGCAACTAAAATATTTCTTGTATTTTTAGCTGATATGGTCCAAAAGGACCAAGGTGAGGTTACGATACTACGTAGCTGCAATATTGTTGCTCAAAAGACTTTTTAGACAGAAAATGATGTCGTTTTTAGAGCTACAATTGGTGCCTATTACTGCTAATGGAGCAAAGTAATGATTATGCAAACCATTATAAAACGTTTGTTGGCATTTTATCGTACTTGTTTGATATCGCCAACCTACTAGGCAATAAAACTGAACCACATATAATATCAAATTCTCATCGCGGCATTATTTATTTTACATAATAAGTAAACGGCAAGTCCACAAATTGTGAATTTGAGAGGTAGGGTAGATATTAAGAATGGTATTTATGTTTGTTTTCGACAAAAATAATATGTAAATGCATGTATACGCATGAATTAATTGAAAACCTACAAAAAAGTATAGAAAACTGTGCCCGAGTGATTTTTGAAGGCAGTGCTCCACTACGACACATAGGGACCAATTCGTATCCGGCCGAAAGGTATAGTAGGCCGGGTACGTATATTCGTTCTAGATACTACGGCATCCAGCCTCCGTCCATCCGTCCATCCGTCCGTCCATCTGTCCATCAACAATGAATAAAGATTACCGGTAACTTCTTCTTCATAACTACTAGTCAGAAATTAACAAAATTTCACTGATAGCATCTTCATGGGGTGGTGACTCCAAATTGTTTCATATTGTTACAATAAGTTGATGTCCACATTCTGAAGCTATATAATAGACATTTTTCAGAGATTTACAAGGATTAGGGACATTTGTCAACACTCACAGTTTCAGACTGTTGCACTCTAAATCCTTTTGTTTATTTACGCTGATTTTTACTCTGAAATATTTATATTTCCGTTTTGTCTTTGCTTTATAACCTTACCAACTGGGAGGTTGTCTACACTTGTGTAAACGCAGTCGGTTGTCAGGAACATACACCAGAACAGTGACTTCCGCAAGTAGTGTTAATGCGCATCAGATTTGGTCTATATATATTGTTTCTGTATTTTTATTCTTCAATTAAACGATTTCAATGTAATGAATATCTTAAATCATATTTCCGAAAATGAAATATTTGGGAAATATTGCATCAATGGAATGAAAAAGATAATGTAATTGTGGAACTATATTTTGTCTACTTTCTGAACTTTACAACATTTCCCGCCAGATTCGAGCCAGCTGTTCCGGGATTCCATCAATTGACCGGCTTTTACTTTAATCGTATAACATTGAAAAGAACAAAGTTTTATTCTATCGTAACATTAAATCTAAAACAAATAGTCAGTTGAAATGCAAATATGAGGAATGAATTTTATTTTTTTGTCTAATGCCGTCATGTTGAAATATCTGTCCAACAAATGTAGTTTTCGTATCAGTAAACAACAAAAATAAAAACCATTCTTAATAAATAATTAATTTTTTCAGGCATTACGAAGCTCACAGGATTACAGTAACAGGGACCAAGGTTTGAGGAGCTCACAGGAATATCGTGGGGAAGCTTTACGGGGCTCCCAGGATTATCAACAGGGGTACCAGGAATACCTCCCTGCAGGAACTGGTGAAGAGTTCCAAAGTGATGGTTACCATAGCAACAATAGTGAACAGGAAAGTGCTGCACCTAACTATAATATAAACCCTCAGGCTTTTGATTGGATAAATCAGGCTACACAGGACAGTCATGCGGTGCAGGGAAGACAAGGTGGGTATGGGGGTTATCAGGGCGGGGTTATGGACGACAACGGCTCTACGCGGTACCCTGAACTGCCTGTGCGGCAGGAGACTGAGGGCGGGAACAATAACGGTGTCCCTGGGGACCATCAGACGTACCTCCACAACCAGCCTCACGGTGTGTATGGTAGCGACACCTATAGTGAAGATCAACCAAGAGGCGGAGCTTTCCAGCCATACTCAAGTTTACCTCATTCTCAAGGGTACCAGTCCGCAGAGATTCCACCTCATTCTCAAGGGTACCAGACTGGAGGTGCCACACAGGACTTTTACAGTCAATCAGCCGTCAGTGATGACAGAAACTACCACAGTACTGACCCCTATGTAACCCGTGACGACGGACAAGGTCACGACCTCTATGGGTCATATGACCAGAATCGAGGCTCTGGGAAGTTACACGGGTCTAAGGAGTACCAGGAGGACTATAGGGTACAGTATCAGAGACGACGGGGTCCATCAGGGGAGAGAACTGAGGAAGAGGACAGGTCTCCCAGACGAGAGAAACCAAAGGCTCCAGAAGAAAAATCAGGTAGGATGTCAATAGAATTTCATGTAATGTTACACCACAAACATTTACTTACATCTACATACACCGTTTTGTATATGTCTGTAAATAAACACATGGCCACTAAAATATCTTCAGTTTTAAAATGTGATGTCCAAGAAAATAATCTATGATAATGAAACTGACCTTTATATAATTTAATAATAAATATTTCTGTTATTAGACTATTAATAAAATCACTCCTTCACTTCTAAACAGCTATGTAGTTCTTGCAATAAAGTAAGATTTTTAGCACAAAATTGATCTTGAATATAGTGCAATAATGATACACAGGAAACATATTACCTTGGTAAGCCTATTTCGTATTTGCAAATTACAGATTTATCTGCCCCTGCGGGTAGGTTTTGATTATGACGTCATACGTTTGCGAGTGTAACGTCTTACTTTTTGGAGAAAACGACATTAATTGCACTCACAAATAATGGCGTAACATTCGATACCTACTCGCAAGGGAGCTAACTCTGTAATATGCAAAGACGAAATATCAATTTATCTGTATCTTTCTGGTATGAAAGGTGCCAATTAATACAATAAGTGCTGAAATAGCATCTGAGAGAAGTTTGTTAAGTAAATAAACTTTTTTACGCTTTTTTTTAAGGGTTGATTTAGAAATGAAGTTTATTCAACCATGATAACCTAGACTAAGTAAAGAAGATAAATATCTTATATAATACGCTATGTATTAAATTTCTGGTTCTTGTATTACAGAGGAGACTGGAGGTTTGGACCCTAGACAGTACTCGCAGCTACAGGTCCTGTACAAGGCTCGAGGACGTAAACTCGAGGAAATCACAAACGAGTACGAGATTTTGAAACAGGAAACGGGAAGGGAGATACGTATACTCAAACACCAGGTGTCTGTAGCTAAAGGTACATAGTTTGAAATCTGTGAAATCTTGAAATTTTTAATTCAAAATTGAATGAAAATTGGTGTGCATGAATGTGATGTGCAGTCAAACCTGTCTATAAAGACTACAACAAGGGGCCAAGGAGAATAGGTCTCTTTAGCCAGGTGGTCTATATACACAGGTTAAGTGTTATAAATGACCAGTGGTCTTTATAAGCAGGTGGCCTTTATAAAAAGATGACCGCTGAGACAGGCTTTACTGTATATGCATGCATTGCTCATTTCTTGAGTTAGATAAACATACTGAGTTTTGATTTCTTTGTTAAAAAGATTGACATTCATTGTGAATTTGTTGAATGAAAATGAATGTCAAAACATTCTATTCAGAAATTTATATTTCATTTGAAAATGTTGCAGGAGGTGCTATATCAAATTGTAGCTGTTGAATTTGAAAAATCTGTTAAAGATTGAATTAGAAGATCCTGTTTAATATTGAATCAGAAGAATTTGTTGAATATTGAATCAGAAGAATTGGTTGAATATCGAAGAGTAAGAATTTGTCGAATATTGAATTAGAAGAATATGTTGTGAATATTGAATTGAAGAATCTGTTGATTATTGAATTAAATACTTGGTTACCAGGTGAACAGGAGGCTGCCAGCACTAGTCTGAAACAAGTACAGGATCTACTGAGGGAGAGTAAGGGAGATAACTCCCACCTCCTCGGGCGAAACAAAGCCATAGAGACTGAGATAGAGGTCATCAAGAAAAGCAAGGACGAGGTAAAATATTGAACATTAAACTAATACAAAGCAGCTGTTTGAATTTTATTCCTATAAAGTTAAAAAAAAAATCATAGATTTGGAGGATCATTTTGGTCAAAACATAATCGATGAATTTATTTAAAGGTAAGTTTCGCCCAATGAAATATAAAGTTTACGAAATTGAAATTTATCCTGTTCAAAGATATAATCTTCAGATCATTTTTGATGCATACAGCGAACAATATAGGTGGTCAGTTGCCAAGCTTGACCAGGAAAATACTCCTCTAAAAATAGAGCGATGTCAAGCTTTACATAGAACATGACATATTTTTTTCCAAAATGAGGCCTCATCAACAAACGGAAGCGTGCAACAAAATGTCAGATAGAAGTGACAGTCTTGCCACGGCATGTTTAGTAAAATACAACAACAACAAACCGAAGTACGATGGATTGTTTATACATGCCATATAATCTATAACACTTCAAGTTACTTACATACGTTCTCTAGCTTAGTACATCAAACACACATGTAGTTAGTCTGCCGCTGTATGTGCGCTGTCACATGTGTTGAAATTTAACTCACCACATGCAACACAGTCCAAACAGAATCCGAGCGAATCCGGGCGAGTTCCACTTGAGATGTAGCTTCTGTTTCTTCTATTGCTACATGCCATCTCTGAGTTTCATTCCCTACATATATATCCTAGGGTGCTACCGATTCCATTATAATTTCCTACTCTTTGATGCCGATTCTGATACATTTTTTTTCTCACACACTTTCGTTCAGCCGTTTTGTTAAATTTTAGTCGTTACAATGCACATGCGCGAAACTTCGACAACACAATCCAATCGCAGCTTCATTTGCATACAATCCTGTCAGCCTGACGATCGTAATAAATCAAGGATTTTGTCAGGTGTAATTACGTTTACCTGTTGATCGCTACCTGAAGTGTAAATATTACTTTAACGCTACCTGTATCATCCTTCCTTTAATCCTTAAATTAACAGGTACTTAAGAAGTTACACGTTGCGGAGGCGAACATCGAAAGTCTAAACCAACAGCTCCTAGACCTTGGTAACAGCGAAAGTCTGGCTCGGGCGCGGCACGACCATGAGGTCGTCATCGCTGGAATACAACGTAAACATCAACAAGAGGTCAAGGTCACAAACGAGAAAATACAGGAGCTAAATATGCGCATCACTGATTTGGTAATTGTAGTTTTGTACTCATATCATCTGTGCAGGAACATGATTAGCTATCCTCAAGTTCCATTAAAGCGTTTGATTTTGTTTCTATTTGTATGATATTTACATAATGATATTATTTGTAGCTAGATTTAATTTTAAGCGTGTAATGATATGATGTGATCACTCATAAGATATAGTTTGATAGCTGGAATATCCAACAAAATTCATACACAGTATAGATAGTGAATTATTGAATCAATATACTGTATAGAGAAATTCGCCAATCCAGCGAAATATTTTGAATTTCACTAGTACTGTTATGTCAAAGTGCTAATATAGCATGTAGAGGAATTGGTGTACCGTAAAATTAAAACTCCACAAATATGTTCCGTTTAAGAAACTGAAATATGCGATATGCAAATTTAAAGAAAGGAAGTGAGCATATAGATTTATCCAATCATGTCTTGTTCTCTGCTGCTATGTATCTGGAAAAAGGAGGGTTTTATTGTGGTTTTTACAAAGCTTTTAATACAGTCTCTATCACTCTGCTGATTGAGCGGGTTATAGTGTCCTGTGTTTTTAAGACATTTCTGATCAATGGTAGGTTTACAGCTACAAATCTGTTTATTTTCTCAGTTGTAATTACCTGATTTTCACCTGTTCAAATGTTTATTTTTCAGAGTGCTGAGAACAAGACGCTACGTAAAAAATTAGAGGAAAGTTATCAGTCCGCGGAGAAGGCCCAGATCTCACGTGCCGAGACCATCAATCGTCTGACTCGCAGCCTGGAAGACTCACAGAAACAGTGTCAGACACTGCTCGAGACAAGTGGGTATTGGTGGATATAAATAGCAAAGGTTTCTTATTGGTGGATATAAATAGCACAGCTTTCTTATTGGTGGATATAAATACCAAAAGTTTCTTATTGGTGGATATAAATAGCACAGCTTTCTTATTGGTGGATATAAATAGCAAAATAGCAAATCTTTTTTATTGGTGGACATAAATAGCAAAGATTTCTTATTGATGGATATAAATAGCACAACTTTCTTATTGGTTGATATCAAAATAACTTGTTTTCTAATTTGTGTATAGAAATAGCATTGCTCTGTAAATAGCACAGCATTATTACTATTGGTGATATAATAGAGGTATTGTTAGAGCGCCGTGTCACAGCAGGGACTCTTCAGAATAATATATTCCATCAAATTCCACTTATTTTTTTTCTATGAGGAATTTCTAAGTTACCATTAATTTGTATTTTGTTAGTTTGTATGATAAAGAAATGTTAATTATACATTTTAGCGTCGTCACACGAGCTGAGCCAGTTAAAGATACAGCTGCAGCAGACGATAGCGTCCCGACAAATCGCTGACGACATGTGCCACACCTATCAGGTATATTTAATACCTATTAAAGATGCTCCATCACTGACAAATAGTATTTTTTCGCAATAAAAAACAAGAGCAGATGAATTAGTAGTTTTTTCAGTTACAAAAGTTACTTACTTTACACCATTACCACCATTGAAAAATTTGAGTGTCTTATTTTAATTCAAGATATGAAATATTTAAAATAATTAATTGTGTCTCGAAAAAAATCCATGGCACTATATCCTATATGGGTTGAAGTACTGATTGTGCATATAGGAAACTTTAGACTGCTTTTCTTGTTATGATTGATTAAATAATTTGTTGTATGTAGGAGGAGATCCAGGACCTAAAGGAGCAGCTGTCTATGTTTGAGTCGGCGTCAGGATTGGGTGTACTGACGTCCGGTCAGACGAGCTCTGACGGCAGACGACCCATGCATGACGACTCCATCCTTGACCTTGGTATTAAGAAAACTCTTGATTTCGACACCCCAGACTCTGCACCAAGGTAAGAATTATCAAAACTTGTTAAAAACTTCTGTTACAAGCGATAGCTGATGGTAGAAAAGTCTTTTAATGGGAATTATTCACGTACCATGTGATACACGATAAAGTTTGTGCGGTACTATTGTTTCTATTGCTGATGGAATTACATCAAAAGACGATATCCTGCGCTACCGTCATTTTAGCGGGAAATAGTTACGTTCCATCACCACTGGAAATACAAGTCCGGCACAAACTTATCGGGTATCATATGGTACGTGAATTAGTCCCGTTTAAACTGTCAGTACATTTCACTTCTGAATACAATCTTAAGGCTAAAAGTAATTTTACTGATTGATTATTTTCTTTAATCAATTTATATTTCTTCACTTTTTATCCCCCGGTAGTGAAACATGAAAGTAAAAAGCAGTGTTTCAATGCCAGTCAGGCTGGTTTGCTCAGGGCATTTATTTCTTTCAAACATTTCTAACGATGTTGATATTTTTACAGTACTGGTGCGAAGAGTCGTTTCGATGGCTCCGCCTCTGATGACATGGTGACAGGTTTGAAGGCGGAGCTTGAGCGCTGTCTCCTTAGCAACAAGCAGAAACGGCAGCAGGTGGCTCAAATACAGGAGGAGCTACGCTCAGCCAAGAAAGAAATCGGTGAACTGAAACAAAGATGTGAGCGAGCCGAACTCACATCTTCAGACTACAAGGTATATAGATCTAGATCTAGATGTTCACGTTTGAGCTTAGGATGTCAAAGAGAACGGTAATTATATTTGATTTATGCCATCCTTGAGCATTGAAAATGTTACCCTTGTAAGTTGTCAGTTTTCCTTCGCTTATGTTTGAAAATATTTTGTAGAAGCGTGTGGATGAGTGGGAGGAGCTTACAAGGTCTGGTGACAGGAAGAGCGCTATCGAGGGCCGACTAAAGAAGGATATTGACAACCTACAGAGAGAAAAGACGATTCTGATGGAGGACGTTGAAGTAGGTTACCGGGGTTGTCATGGGATCATACGCTCAAAACGCGATCAACTGAATTAAAATCTAATTCTAACTTGCTGCAATACCTATATACATATCTTCCACATCAAAAGGAAGTTAGATAGAATGCCTGGTAGGGTAACAATATATGTGTCTATCACGAAGGAGGCAAAGGTTTCTGATTAGATACATATGTTCCTGCATGTTCACAGATACCTAACACTACATAGTCAACTATGGGGTTTCATTATCTGTCAGGAAAGGTGGTACAATCGCAAGAGGTACCTTTCTGTACCATCTGTATGCTATCTAATCTAATATATCCCTAATTAGGCTGTACCATAGCCAGGTTTTAGCGGAAAAAAGTGTCGGGCACCGCCTAATATTGAACCCCTGATAGTCTATCTATTGCTCATACCTATACCATGGACAAAGAAGAACTTCAAAAGTTTTTCTTAATACAGAGGCTAAACTGTGTAGTAATTGGCCATTTTAGATAGCAAGGAAGTGGTCTTATTGAGTAAGTGGTCTTTATATAGAGGTGGTAGTTAAGGAAGTTTCACTTTTACAGTAACTTTTTTGACTTTCAGGATTTTCCCCTCCTAATTTCATCAATTATTCATTTAATTACTTCCAAGGTTTTACTGTATATTTTTACACACCCTAAACCCCCTTGAACAGTTTATCATCCAGTTCAGTTGGAAGGTTTGAGATGTGGTTGTTACTTATCACTTTTCTAATGTGTGTAGGATCTGAAGAAGAGACTGGAGGAAGTGGGCAGCAGTGAAGAGAAGTTAACGGAGATGAACACGGAACTCAACAAACAGATCTCTCAGATGGTACAGGATTACGACAACGACAAAAGGGAGGCTCTCGACAGGTAGGCAGAATTATTTACCCGGAGTTACCTCCCCTGATCCCCATTTGTATCATATACAGTAATAAAAAAAGTACTCTACATGTAGGGTGAATTATTTACTCAGAGTGACCTCCCCTGCTCACCCTATACGCTAGGATATAGAGTTACTAGAAAGGTACTTTATCTTGTTAAGTAACAAAAAATAAATTTATCGACAGTTAGGGGGAATTATTTACTCAGAGTGACCTCCCCTGCTCACCCTATACGCTAGGATACAGAGTTACTAGGAAGGTACTTTATCTTGTAAAGTAACAAAAAATAAATTTATCGACAGTTAGGGTGAATTACTTACTCGGAGTTACCTCCCCTACTCACCCTTCCTATTTCTAATCAGTAAGGCCAAACAAAATTAATTCTTAGTTTCTCAGGCCTCGCCGCATCGACATTTACCCCCCGCACCAACGTTTTTTATGCGCCATAACTAAAAATTAAAATCGAGACCGCACCCCAAATTTCCATTCGAACTCGCCCGAAATTTCCATTCGAAAATGCACCTGGAAATTGGCTCCAATTTTAGTATGCACCTTTCATTTCCGGTAAAAAATGGCTGCCGATGTCAGCATTTGCTCAAAATGGAATGTTTCCTCCCAGGATTATGTATTTTCAACTGGTTTTCTTTGGATATAGTGACGATTGAGATATTTAAAAGCTGTTCTTAAAGACTGAGTAAGAATTTACATTTTCTACACGTGTTTTTCATTGATTTTCATGTCCTTCAAGTGAGAAAAAAATAAAATGTTATCTGCCGCATTTGTTTTCAGAGAAAAAAAAAATACAAAATATTCCCGCCGCCCGCACTGACTTTTTAAAAAAGTGGCCTGAGAAACTAACAATGAATTTTTTTTGGCCTATTAATATAGGTAAGGCCCTACTCCATCTTGTACTGTAATAAAAAAGATTCACCTGACAAGTAAGGAGAATTATTTACCCAGGGTTACCTCCCCTGCTCACACTATCCATTCTTATATAGAGCTACTAGGACCATACCCTATCTTGTACAGTAGTAAAAAAGATACACTTGACGGATAGGCAGGTAAACCAATGTCTTCTCCTAAAGTATTGGGGGATTTTAACAAAACTTGGTGGCAATAATCCTTATACAATATGTAGATGTGGGTAATCAATATCGAAACAAAATTCCTCCATCTTTTTCAGAGTTATCCCTCTATGTTCGAATATGGTTAAACAGCTACTCTTCCTTAACTATTAGATGGACTTCAATGAGTCTTGATTGCAATAATTCTTATACAGTAAAGATCCTTTTCAGAGTTATGCCCCTTGTTTGTTTTAAAATGGTCAACTGTCATTCAGCACTTTTTGCTGTAGATATTGATTACAATCTGCATATTTGTTTAGGGTTGATATAATTTGGCCTCCTGGACAATAATTCTAGTGTTAATTCACTAAAACATTCCACCCTAACACAACACATAGGAAATATTTCTTCACATGAATTTCACATGAAATTTTTAATGTTAAAATTTTTCACATGAATTTCACATGAAATGTTTAATGTGAAATTTTTTTCACATGAATTTTACATGGAATGTTTAATGTGAATTTTTTTTCACATGAATTTTACATGGAATTCATGTGAACCCAATCTACAGCCACGAAGAAGTGGCAGATTGACCTCCCCCTTCAACCCCCACACAGCCTCCACCCCCATACACCCCCACCCTACCCTGAATTCCGATCCACAGCCATCTTATTCCAAACTACACCCAATCACCACCATTACATGTTTAGATTCCATTCCTGAGAATCTCAGGATGTCTCGATTAACACATTTTTGAAGAAAAAAAACCCAACTTTATCACAATGTTGATGTGGTTGTCTGTGAAAATTTCACTTTGACAATTAAACTTCATAAATCAGGTTTGCCTGGGATTACATTTTACATTTTAATGTTATACAGAATGTACTTGTTTACAGTAAAGCATTGGTAACCATTATAGTGAAACTTTTGCGATTAACAAAATCATAATATGCATAGTTCCTCATACACATAGCACAGATATCTTACTTGAACTATGGTGACAAACAAAATGTACTTTGTTATAATAATGAATTTTATGTAAGCATGTTTAGTTCAAACATGTTTAATGTAAAAAAAAAATAACATTCTATCAATTAATCTTTAAGCCTTTTAATAATGTCATCACCCACCCTTTTATATGGCATAGGTATGGTTATGATGATTGTATATTATGACTATTGTGTGTTTTGGGAGGCTGCAGTATGAGTAGGTTGTGTCTCCTTGTGATAGTGTGTTTTGCGAGGCTGCAGTATGAATGGTGGTGTCTCATTATGATAGTGTGTTTTGGGAGGCTGCAGTATGAGTAGGTTGTGTCTCCTTGTGATTGTGTGTTTTGGTAGGCTGCAGTATGAATGGTGGTGTCTCCTTGTGATAGTGTGTTTTGGGAAGCTGCAGTATGAATGGTGGTGTCTCATTATGATAGTGTGTTTTGGGAAGCTGCAGTATGAGTAGGTTGTGTCTCCTTTTGATAGTGTATTTTGGGAGACTGCAGTATGAGTAGGTTGTGTCTCCTTGTGATAGTGTGTTTTGGGAGGCTGCAGTATGAGTAGGTTATGTCTCCTTGTGATAGTGTGTTTTGGGAGGCTGCAGTATGAGTAGGTTATGTCTCCTTGTGATAGTGTATTTTGGGAGACTGCAGAATGAGTAGGTTGTGTCTCCTTGTGATAGTGTATTTTGGGAGACTGCAGAATGAGTAGGTTGTGTCTCCTTGTGATAGTGTGTTTTGGGAGGCTGCAGTATGAGTAGGTTATGTCTCCTTGTGATAGTGTATTTTGGGAGACTGCAGAATGAGTAGGTTGTGTCTCCTTGTGATAGTGTGTTTTGGGAGGCTGCAGTATGAGTAGGTTGTGTCTCCTTGTGATAGTGTGTTTTGGTAGGCTGCAGTATGAGTAGTTTATGTCTCCTTGTGATAGCTGGACTCTTGCCCTTTTTATAGTGCTATCTCACAGAAGCATACATACCACAGAAGACACCAAGCAACATTTAGTTTGCTATTAACAAACAAACCTGGCTCTGATTTCTCAAAACAAACTTAAGTAAAAAAAAAATGACTTAAGTTATGAATTTTCATATAAGTTACATAAGGAGAAAAACTTGAGTTTTGACTTAAGTCTGCACTTTTGTTTCAAGAAATCGGGGCCAGTTGTTCTGATCGAAATAAATTTTCATGATGTTGCTTCTTGTTGAAAATGCAGTAGATTTAATTGACATAACATCTACTATGTTTGCTAACAGTATTTCCTCTAAGCAGGGAATATAAATTTATGTCACAATGGGTACCTACCCACAAGGGAGCTAACTCAGTAATATGCAAAGATGGAATATATCAACATACAATGTTCAGAGTATTTTATTCCATGCTGGTTGGTCTCAATAAATTCTTTCTCTCAGTCTGTCAGAGATAAAGCTAAAGTTTTGCACTGATATCATTTAATTCATGAACACAGAAAAAATCATTTATTTGTCAAAAGGCATTTAAATATAAAGCAAAGATCAATGTTCTTTTGCCTTGTTTCCTAAATTGGTATTTCACAGATGTTGAACATTTCAGGCCATCCAGAAGTGTGTTACAATCAACAGGATAGGCAATATTAGGTTCTACAGATATTGATTCCAATCATACAAAACACATTTTTAGGCTTCTTGGTAGTTGTAGATGGCAGAACGTGATAGGCTACTGATTAAATATTTATGAAATGTTATAGTAGGGTTTCATGACCAGTGTGATAGGCTAATGATTAAATATTTATGAAATGTTATAGTAGGGTATCATGCTCAGGGTATCGGGTATCACAACAGTGTATTACAGACAATTGGTCACATGGTTATATAATGTATCAGGTATCATCGATACCTCAGGTTAATCTATTGTCTGGCATACCTGTATACTCGTTAGGCACTGTACACCTGGCCGACAGGTAAGTCAGATCTTTTTCTAATAGTTCTAATGGTAAAGAAAAATGTATATTTGCAAAAATGAGTGAGAGTTCTGCTCTTTAAGGAATGTTGTGTAGTTCAACAGTTACAGTTGTCAAAGGAAAACTTAGAATCTGAGAAAATATATGAAAATTAGTGAGAGAAAAAGACGATTGGAGTGCGGAGAATTGTGAAATGTTGATTCCAAGTACAGTGATATATTTAAGAGTTCAAAGAAACAAATGAGACTTGAAGTGAAGATGTCATTTTGAAAGTTTGAGAGGAATTCATGCAAGTCCTGAAATTGTGAAATTTAGAGATCAAAATGAAAAATGTCAAATTTGGAAACAATGTATACTATATGAATTGTCTAAACCCGATATGTCATCGGAACTAGTTTATTTGATCAGTATAGACAGGTTGCTGGATTGTACATGTTTTTATAACTATAATCAAGAATGAAGATGCCTTAATGCAAGTATATTACCGTACTCAACCCAATAAGTGCCCAGGACGTTTAGAAAATTGAAAAAATGAAAAGGTGCTTACTAAGACAAAATTATTGCCAAAACAAAGTGCAAACCTATACAGTTTTGATAGTTTTAGTCTTTACTTACGCCCGGGCAATTGAAATTGAGGAATCAAAAGGGGGAGGGGTGCTAATAGGGACATGGGCTCTTATTGGAACGAATAAAGTAAAGTGATCAGGATTATTCAATAGACATATTTGGTAGGTTACTCTGTATCTTAATGTTGTTTTTAAGTGTTTTTGTACGGAAGCTATTTTTTCACTATCAAAAACAGAAGGAGACGATTTAGTCTTTTCTTCAGTTACAAAAGTTACTTACTTTACACTGTTACCACCACTGAAAAGTTTGAGCTTCTGATTTTACTTCAAGTTAAGAACAAAAAAATAATTAATTGCATCCCGAAAAAATTCCATGGCACTATATCCTATATGGAATGAAGTGCTAATTACGCTAGCACCAAAGAAAAATAAATAATTTTATATTATTTTTTGTGTTAATTAGAAATATATATGATTAAACACCAATTATTGTTCAAATGATGAATGTCATTTATGCTCTGTCGGCGGTGGAACATCTTTAAATAGACAATATCAGCTGAGAGTTGTGAAATTAAAGAAGCATGGATTATTTAGGAATTAGTCTGAAACAAGTGATATACCCTGAAAAATTACATGAAACAAGTGATATACCATAGAAAATTAAGTTGTTAAAATTGGGAACTGATGAAGAGTCAGAATCTTATGAAACCTGAAAGCAAGTATTGTATTGACGAATCTTAGTGAAGGGATATGATTGAAAAAGAAAATTTGAAAGTAGGTTAAGATTGTGTAGGTAATTAGGAAACAGAAAATAACTTTTCGTGACATTCAAAAGTTTATTGAAAAGAATATAACGATATGGAAGTTGTGATAAAAAATTCCAAAATGAAGGGATGAAACTTGAGATTCCTTAAGTTAAAGTTAATTTAAAAGCTGCTTTTTGGCTACAATTTATTTATAATTAAACTTTTTTTTATGAAGATTAATTAGGAGTCCCTACCACCACTAACTCACAATTTCTGACATTTAAAATTCCACAGATGTCAGCGAACGCTGGAATCTGTTCATGAGGTGGCCAAGTCACAACTCCGACAGGAAATGGAGGCCAAGTTTGCTGAGGACCAGGCCAGACTAGTCAATAAATATGAAGAGGACTGTACCAATCTCAGGTAGGTGTTTGTAAACCTAACTTTTTCTTTGAATTACGAGTTGATTTTTTTAAAAAAAATTTTGAGGTACTGGTAACAAGTAGACAACTTTTACTGCTATTTGAACCAAACACGAAGTGGTTCACGTGTGGTAACTCAAGGTCACTTTAGCCTGATATTACTTTTCAGGTCAAAGGTCAAGGATATTGTTACTAAAAATAGAACATTTGTTGAAGATGTAGAATTCCACGGAATTCTTGTTATTTGTTTAGGATGATGATGAAATTTGACAGGATTTTTTTCAAACAACACAAGATTTGTGCTGTCTTATGAAAAAAGATGATTGTGAAATACATCAATATCAATTTTGTATTAAAGGAACGACCTTGACTCGACCTTGCGTGAGCTGGACGAGGTGAAGGAAATGTACGTCAATGTTTGTGCACAAAAGGACAACCTGGAACAGGAAGTTCGTATGCAGACCGAGGCTGACACCGCACGGAAACTCGAACAGGTAAATTACGATAACTACTATAAAATACTTAAATATGTTACTGCACAAGAGGATATGAATACGAAAAAAAATGCTTCTGTAATAATTCTATGAAATTAATATATAAAAAACATGGTTTTCAATAAGAGCACAATTTCTGTGACAATAGTTTTTCAGGCTTTCTAATTATTAGTGAACTTTGTGAAATTTGATTCCATGTGAAATGAAGTTGTTTAGCAGTATACCTTTGCAGATTAAAACTTCAGAGTCAGTCACATACAATTTTTATATGATTTGTGTTATGTGAGACGTACAGTATATTTGCTACAGAAATTTGATTAATTTTGTGATTATTGATAAGGATCGTGTAAAAGTTAGAAGTATTGAACTCCAGCATTCAACAAATTCTCATGTTTACATGATCTGGGCTATATTGGCTTTGTACATTGAATATCCTATCAATTCTATCTACAGATCAAGTCAGAGCTTGAAAAGGAGAAGAAAGAGGAGATGGAGAGAGTGAAAGAGGAAGGCAGTGAACGTGAGGCCAGCATAAAGGAACAACTGAAGAAAGAATCTGATGAAGAAATACGCCGAGCTGTAGAAACCAAGGTAAACAAATATGGATGATAAAACATTTGACAGATGCAAATTAAAATGATTAAAGCATTTGACTGACACAGATTGAGGTGATTAAAGCTTTTGACGGATGCAGATTGAGGTGATTAAACATTTAACTGATTGAGATTGAAGTCATTAAAGCATTTGACTGATGCAGATTGAGGGGATAAAAGCTTTTGACAGATGCAGATTAAGGTAAATAAAACATTTTACTGATGCAGATTGAAGTCATTAAAGCATTTGACTGATGCAGATTGAGGTGATTAAAGCTTTTGACTGATACAGATTAAGGTTATTAAAGCATTTGACTGATGCAGATTGAAGTTATTAAATAATTTGACTGATGCAGATTGAAATAATTAAATAATTTGACTGATGCGATGCAGATTAAAATGATTAAAGCATTTGAGATGTAAAGTATTTGACTGCAATTTACGAAATCAAAACATAGATTTAGATGATTAAAGCATTCTACTGATTAGAGACTTTGAAAATATGATTTCATAATTCCTCAAATGAGCTGTATGTGTACATTTTATATTTATTATTATATCATATGATTACAAGTTTGAAGTTCACATTTGTATAAATACATATTGTATGACAACATTGTCCGTTATCCAGCTTAGACTGTTTACATCATATTCTCATTACTCAATATAATCTTAAACCTCTACATCTTCCAAGAAGGTTAATAATTTTCAACATTGACTCGATATTCTTTGGAGGTATTCTTTGTTCATATAACAGTTGTCTCCCTTTAGTCAAATTTGGAATTTCAATATTCATTACTAACGTAATGAAATAATTGTATGCACAGACTCAAACTTTGTATCATTAGACAGAAAATAATTGTCTCCCTTCACATGTAGCACTACGTAGTACTTCTCAGCAAGAATTTTTCTTCTGACAGAAATTACGTTTAGATATATACAAATGGAGCAGGAAAATGTATATTTTTACCATTTTGTTCTTTCTGAATTGATATTGAGGCAAGGTCAATTACTATCTGATAGATATTTTTAGTTATTTTAGTCAAACCGATGATATCATAAGTCCAGGATGGGTATCTAATTTTAGAAAGTTAGATTACAAAATCCATATATATTTGTAATAAATGTTTAATTTAAAAATTAAAATTCTCTGTACATAAAGATCATACCAACCTACAATTTGGGTATTTAAAACAAATGGGTATTGGAGACCTACATAAGTGGCGTCCCTTGGTCACCCTCGCTATTGTTTTAGATTTTATTGTATACAATATTGCACGCCCGTACCTGCTACCCCCATTGTGTTCGAGATCTAATACACCATTGTCTGTGTGTTTCTGACAGCTCGATGATTAAATTCCTAACTGTTAATTAGCCACGGCCAAACCATGTAGTTATACCACTTATACATAAATCGTATTCAACTTACAGTAATAAGGGCCCCTTCCCCTTTTTGAAAGCGCCAGTTTCACTTACATATGACTTAAATACAGACAAAAACTATTAAAAGAGTGAAGATTTTTCTATTTCATTTGTAAATTGACAATTAATTAGCTTACACTATGAAATAATTTTGTGAAATCTAAGTCCAAAGTTCAAGTTAAGTGCTCCATCATTTTTCATTTCTTTTATCGTCACTGGGTGCTATAGCTCTCTTGTGGAATCAACCTGGAGATGACTTTAAACCGATACAAAATAGCAGATACTTTTAACATGGGGAATAATGTGTTGAATGTACATTTTTTGCCTTGAACATTACAAGTCAGCAATATTGTTTGACTTACAAATATTTGAAGTTTTGAAAATGTACTGTCAGTTTGGTCCAAAAGTACAGATGTGTAGCAAGGTGCAGTGTTTGGTCCATATCTTTTATATGACACAACACGCATAAAGTTCACCTGTCAAGATCATATCTTTACAAACTTTCACGATTATACATTGAGATTAAAAGATGCATTTGTAACCCTCGTTTTCATTTGCTTAGATGCATTTGTAACCCTCGTTTTCATTTGCTTACAGAAATTTAAAATCTGTATACCAGATATATTTCCACAAGATAAGGATATGTTTTTTTGAGTTGATTGATAAAGCTAATACTGATGATATCTGCATGGACGCGGTTTATAATCGGTGGTTTTGAATGATCGCTCATCAGTGATTCTACACAATGTGCATTGTTTAAGCAAATTGATCAGTTAAGATCGAGATATTCAATATATTGAATCGGTAAATGTTTACAACTTTGCTCGATTTTGTAAAAGAATTGTACAGTTTTTCTGTAGTTGAACATTAAAATTTTTTTTGGTTGGGGGGGGGGCGGTGTTGCAGATGAATAAAGAGAACAAATAAACAAAATATATTTATTCAAAGCAAACAATTTACAGAAATAATGCATATATATATCAATACCATTAATAATTTTAAATTATCCTGATTCTTAGGAAAACCATGCATGTATTTAACTTTGAACAAAATGGCAAAAAAATTTTAAAAAAATCTTTTAAAAATTTTTAATCTATTTTAAAAAATTATTGTTTGTTAATTTATTTATATGAAATGTTATTTACTATAAATGTATATATTGTATTTTTAATTTTTCTTTTTTTTAATATTTTGTTTTAAAATTAGTTTTATCGATGTTATAACAGTAGTATACAACTGACCACTGTTATAGATCATGACATACAAGCCGAGAGCTATGTATATATATTTATATCCGGGATTAAATCACCACCGGACACAATAGCGTTGTGTACAATAGAGATCCGATCCTGTTTGTTATTGTTCTTTACATATAAACACACAGGAGCAGTGTCGTTGTGTGATTTAACGGCTTATCCCAATACACACACCACCCGAGACGCTATATCAAGCTTAAAGCTAAATTCTCAAAATTTTTGTTATTTTTTTAATTTTATGAAAATTAGGTCATTTTATTAGTATTTCATTCTCATGATTCTAAATCAGCTCAGAGATTCGAAAATTCCGTAGCGGTATTGTAACCAATTTTAAAGTTTTCATGTTAATATTATATCCGTGAGGTTTAAATTGGTTTTGTGTACCTGGTATTTTTGACCAACACACTGAAACACTAGACCACCCCTTCAATAAACACTTCACATTTCTATAGATATATATTTACTCTACTCTAATTATGAGCTTCGGCACATGTCCAGACAAAAATATTGAATTCTAAAAGCAAGATATTCATATTCCTATGGATATGAGAGGTCCGCTTTGAAGATATTCGACAGGTCCGGACAGACATTTTAAATTCTAAAAATAAAGTGTTTAGGCTGGTATAATTAAGGTATGTGTTATCGAGATGTGACAGATATGTCAGGTATATAGGATCTCTATACATTTACTCTATACATGGTAGAGATCGACGGACCGAAATAACAGGTAAAATTTGCTTAATATATAAAGTTCTACTTATAAGTTTATTGATAACTCACATAAAACAATTGATTCTATATTTAATATGAAAGCTTCTTTACTTACAAGATTCTTTTTAATTGACAGATGATTGTAAATTGGATGAATATGATCAAGTATATTATATGTAAACATGGAGATCTATGTGAGGGGAAATTTTAACTGATTCACACCTGTAGACAAGTATCAGATTTTCTAAATCCTTTTGAAATTTTCATGCGTAAAATGAGTTTGCACACTCTGATATTGTAATCAACTGACCTATTTCTTTGCATAATCATTTGGTTAAACGACACTTGCATATCTGTCAGGGCTCGAATTTCAGGCTTTTTTACTTATTTTTTGCAAGTAGATATACCAGAATAGCAAAAGAAAAAAATATGCACTTGCTTGATTTAGCAAGTGGTTTTTATCAGGGACAATTGTAAAAATGGCATAATGATTGTGAAAAATTGTTGTATTAGAAAATATGGGGACCCAGTTCTTACTAAAATGTTGTTGTTGATATACATTATGTACCTTTTCACCTCACAACATCATACATGATATAAATGATTTTATAAGTAACAAAACTGTAAATTTAAATATGGATATTTAATTATAAGTAAAAATGCATTTTTAGCAAGTACAAATTTAAGGCACTTGCTATTTTTAGCAAGTGACAAAAATTGTAAAATTCGAGCCCTGTAGCTTTGTGTTAAACATCAGTAGTTAATTACAAATATATAGCCATCCATCTCAAGGTTACAGTGGCTGAGTGGTCAAGATGTCTGACATTCTAACAACATGCCCTTACCTCTGCATCACAATGGCTGAGTGGTTAAGGTGTCTGACATTCTACCACTAGCCCTCACCTCTGGGTCACAGTGGGTGAGTGGTTAAGGTGTCTGACATTCTACCACTAGCCCTCCACCTCTGGGTCACAGTGGCTGAGTGGTTAAGGTGTCTGATATTCTACCACTAGCCCTCCACCTCTGGGTCACAGTGGCTGAGTGGTTAAGGTGTCTGACATTCTACCACTAGCCCTCCACCTCTGGGTCACAGTGGCTGAGTGGTTAAGGTGTCTGACATTCTACCACTATCCCTCCACCTCTGGGTCACATTGGCTGAAGGGTTAAGGTGTCTGATATTCTACCACTAGCCCTCCACCTCTGGGTCACAGTGGCTGAGTGGTTAAGGTGTCTGACATTCAACCACTATCCCTCCATCTCAAGGTTACAGTGGCTGAATGTTTAAGGTGTCTGACATTCTACCACTAGCCCTCCACCTCTGGGTCACAGTGGCTCAGTGGTTAAGGTGTCTGACATTCTATCACCATTCCACCAACTCGGGGTCATTCATTAAAATTTATATATAGGTGTTGTCCCACCATGTCAGTAATTGTACGGTAACAGTTGTTATTTTCTTAGGATCTTAGGCATCCACCCTTATAACCTAAAACCTTAAAAAAAACAATTTTAATTACAGTATAAATTGTCAAAAATGGCCCTTATCTAATCCAGATCTTGGTGTATTGTGGCATAATTGCATAATATTTTCCTTCTTATTTATAGAAATAAAATTATTTAAAATTTGGAAACCTGAATATTCTGGTCCCTGTGACATCTGGGTTAGACAAATTACTCTGGAAATAATGATGTTTACTTATAGACTATAAAGTACAAGCACACCTTCTCCTTTCAGACTGTATCAATTAAAAGCAACAATTTTGTTAAATAATGATACAATATCTCTGTGACAGATTGCACTCGCTAAGGTGGCATGGTTCGAAGAGCAGAGAAGTGCTAAGCAGACCGCAGTGGAGAAAGCTGTGAAACTCACAGAAACTGAGTGGAAGATCAAGTTAGAGAACTCCGTACAGTCAGAGGTAGACTCTCGTCTTCAACAAGGTAAGATGTTAGACAAGTTAGAGAACTCCGTACAGTCTGAGGTAGACTCTCGTCTTCAACAAGGTAAGATGATAGACAAGTTAGAGAACTCGTACAGTCTGAGGTCGACTCTCGTCTTCAACAAGGTAAGATGTTAGACAAGTTAGAGAACTCCGTACAGTCTGAGGTGACTCTCGCCTTCAACAAGGTAAGATGTTAGACAAGTTAGAGAACTCCTGTACAGTCTGAGTCTGAGGTAACAGTGACCTCTCGCCTTCAACAAGGTAAGATGTTAGACAAGTTAGAGAACTCTGTACAGTCTGAGGTAGACTCTCGCTTAACTCTAGCTTCAACAAGGTAAGATGTACTCTAGACAAGGTAAAGTTAGAGAACTCTGTACAGTCTGAGGTAGACTCTCGCCTTCAACAAGGTAAGATGTTAGACAAGTTAGAGAACTCTGTACAGTCTGAGGTAGACTCTCGCCTTCAACAAGGTAAGATGTTAGACAAGTTAGAGAACTCCGTACAGTCTGAGGTAGACTCTCGCCTTCAACAAGGTAAGATGTTAGACAAGTTAGAGAACTCTGTACAGTCTGAGGTAGACTCTCGCCTTCAACAAGGTAAGATGTTAGACAAGTTAGAGAACTCCGTACAGTCTGAGGTAGACTCTCGTCTTCAACAAGGTAAGATGTTAGACAAGTTAGAGAACTCTGTACAGTCTGAGGTCGACTCTCGTCTTCAACAAGGTAAGATGTTAGACAAGTTAGAGAACTCCGTACAGTCAGAGGTAGACTCTCGTCTTCAACAAGGTAAGATGTTAGACAAGTTAGAGAACTCCGTACAGTCTGAGGTAGACTCTCGTCTTCAACAAGGTAAGATGATAGACAAGTTAGAGAACTCCGTACAGTCTGAGGTAGACTCTCGTCTTCAACAAGGTAAGATGTTAGACAAGTTAGAGAACTCCGTACAGTCTGAGGTAGACTCTCGTCTTCAACAAGGTAAGATGATAGACAAGTTAGAGAACTCCGTACAGTCTGAGGTCGACCTCTCGTCTTCAACAAGGTAAGATGTTAGACAAGTTAGAGAACTCCGTACAGTCTGAGGTAGACTCTCGTCTTCAACAAGGTAAGATGTTAGACAAGTTAGAGAACTCTGTACAGTCTGAGGTAGACTCTCGCCTTCAACAAGGTAAGATGTTAGACAAGTTAGAGAACTCCGTACAGTCTGAGGTGACTCTCGTCTTCAACAAGGTAAGATGTTAGACAAGTTAGAGAACTCTGTACAGTCTGAGGTAGACTCTCGTCTTCAACAAGGTAAGATGTTAGACAAGTTAGAGAACTCCGTACAGTCTGAGGTCGACTCTCGTCTTCAACAAGGTAAGATGTTAGACAAGTTAGAGAACTCCGTACAGTCTGAGGTAGACTCTCGTCTTCAACAAGGTAAGATGATAGACAAGTTAGAGAACTTCCGTACAGTCTGAGGTAGACTCTCGCCTTCAACAAGGTAAGATGTTAGACAAGTTAGAGAACTCTGTACAGTCTGAGGTAGACTCTCGCCTTCAACAAGGTAAGATGTTAGACAAGTTAGAGAACTCCGTACAGTCTGAGGTAGACTCTCGCCTTCAACAAGGTAAGATGATAGACAAGTTAGAGAACTCTGTACAGTCTGAGGTAGACTCTCGCCTTCAACAAGGTAAGATGTTAGACAAGTTAGAGAACTCCGTACAGTCTGAGGTCGACTCTCGCCTTCAACAAGGTAAGATGTTAGACAAGTTAGAGAACTCCGTACAGTCTGAGGTAGACTCTCGTCTTCAACAAGGTAAGATGATAGACAAGTTAGAGAACTCCGTACAGTCTGAGGTAGACTCTCGTCTTCAACAAGGTAAGATGATAGACAAGTTAGAGAACTCCGTACAGTCTGAGGTAGACTCTCGTCTTCAACAAGGTAAGATGTTAGACAAGTTAGAGAACTCTGTACAGTCTGAGGTAGACTCTCGTCTTCAACAAGGTAAGATGATAGACAAGTTAGAGAACTCCGTACAGTCTGAGGTCGACTCTCGTCTTCAACAAGGTAAGATGTTAGACAAGTTAGAGAACTCCGTACAGTCTGAGGTAGACTCTCGTCTTCAACAAGGTAAGATGTTAGACAAGTTAGAGAACTCCGTACAGTCTGAGGTAGACTCTCGCCTTCAACAAGGTAAGATGTTAGACAAGTTAGAGAACTCCGTACAGTCTGAGGTAGACTCTCGCCTTCAACAAGGTAAGATGTTAGACAAGTTAGAGAACTCCGTACAGTCTGAGGTAGACTCTCGCCTTCAACAAGGTAAGATGTTAGACAAGTTAGAGAACTCCGTACAGTCTGAGGTAGACTCTCGCCTTCAACAAGGTAAGATGTTAGACAAGTTAGAGAACTCCGTACAGTCTGAGGTCGACTCTCGCCTTCAACAAGGTAAGATGTTAGACAAGTTAGAGAACTCCGTACAGTCTGAGGTAGACTCTCGCCTTCAACAAGGTAAGATGTTAGACAAGTTAGAGAACTCCGTACAGTCTGAGGTAGACTCTCGCCTTCAACAAGGTAAGATGTTAGACAAGTTAGAGAACTCCGTACAGTCTGAGGTCGACTCTCGTCTTCAACAAGGTAAGATGTTAGACAAGTTAGAGAACTCCGTACAGTCTGAGGTAGACTCTCGCTTCAACAAGGTAAGATGTTAGACAAGTTAGAGAACTCCGTACAGTCTGAGGTAGACTCTCGTCTTCAACAAGGTAAGATGTTAGACAAGTTAGAGAACTCCGTACAGTCTGAGACTCTCTTCAACAAGGTAAGGTAGACAAGTAGAAACTCGTACAGTCTGAGGTCTCGCTTCAACAAGGTAAGATGTTAGACAAGTTAGAGAACTCCGTACAGTCTGAGGTAGACTCTCGTCTTCAACAAGGTAAGATGATAGACAAGTTAGAGAACTCTGTACAGTCTGAGGTAGACTCTCGTCTTCAACAAGGTAAGATGATAGACAAGTTAGAGAACTCCGTACAGTCTGAGGTAGACTCTCGTCTTCAACAAGGTAAGATGTTAGACAAGTTAGAGAACTCTGTACAGTCTGAGGTAGACTCTCGCCTTCAACAAGATAAGATGTTAGACAAGTTAGAGAACTCCGTACAGTCTGAGGTCGACTCTCGCCTTCAACAAGGTAAGATGTTAGACAAGTTAGAGAACTCTGTACAGTCTGAGGTAGACTCTCGTCTTCAACAAGGTAAGATGATAGACAAGTTAGAGAACTCCGTACAGTCTGAGGTAGACTCTCGTCTTCAACAAGGTAAGATGTTAGACAAGTTAGAGAACTCTGTACAGTCTGAGGTAGACTCTCGCCTTCAACAAGGTAAGATGTTAGACAAGTTAGAGAAACTCCGTACAGTCTGAGTAGACTCTCGCCTTCAACAAGGTAAGATGTTAGACAAGTTAGAGAACTCTGTACAGTCTGAGGTAGACTCTCGCCTTCAACAAGGTAAGATGTTAGACAAGTTAGAGAACTCTGTACAGTCTGAGGTAGACTCTCGCCTTCAACAAGGTAAGATGTTAGACAAGTTAGAGAACTCCGTACAGTCTGAGGTCGACTCTCGCCTTCAACAAGGTAAGAGTTAGAGACTGTACAGTCTGAGGTAGACTCTCGCTTCAACAAGGTAAGATGTTAGACAAGTTAGAGAACTCTGTACAGTCTGAGGTAGACTCTCGTCTTCAACAAGGTAAGATGTTAGACAAGTTAGAGAACTCGTACAGTCTGAGGTAGACTCTCGCTTCAACAAGGTAAGATGTTAGACAAGTTAGAGAACTCCGTACAGTCTGAGGTAGACTCTCGTCTTCAACAAGGTAAGATGTTAGACAAGTTAGAGAACTCCGTACAGTCTGAGGTAGACTCTCGTCTTCAACAAGGTAAGATGTTAGACAAGTTAGAGAACTCCGTACAGTCTGAGGTAGACTCTCGCCTTCAACAAGGTAAGATGTTGACAAGTTAGAGAACTCTGTACAGTCTGAGGTAGACTCTCGTCTTCAACAAGGTAAGATGTTAGACAAGTTAGAGAACTCTGTACAGTCAGAGGTAGACTCTCGTCTTCAACAAGGTAAGATGATAGACAAGTTAGAGAACTCCGTACAGTCTGAGGTCGACTCTCGTCTTCAACAAGGTAAGATGTTAGACAAGTTAGAGAACTCCGTACAGTCTGAGGTAGACTCTCGTCTTCAACAAGGTAAGATGTTAGACAAGTTAGAGAACTCTGTACAGTCTGAGGTAGACTCTCGTCTTCAACAAGGTAAGATGATAGACAAGTTAGAGAACTCCGTACAGTCTGAGGTCGACTCTCGTCTTCAACAAGGTAAGATGATAGACAAGTTAGAGAACTCTGTACAGTCTGAGGTAGACTCTCGTCTTCAACAAGGTAAGATGATAGACAAGTTAGAGAACTCCGTACAGTCTGAGGTCGACTCTCACCTTCAACAAGGTAAGATGTTAGACAGTGATTACAAAAAAATGGTTTAGTTAGGTCATATAGTTTTGGTTAATAAGTATGTTATAGAAATGGTGTGACAGTAGGGTAATAATCTACATGTAGATGTACTGAACAACTCACTGGCAGACTGTTCCAATAGTTTAACCCAGTTAGTTGGTTAGCGTTAGTTTAACCAAGTTAGTTGGTTAGTGTTAGTTTAAACAAGTTAATTGGTTAGTTTAGTTTAACCAAGTGAGTTGGTTAGTTTAGTTTAACCAAGTGAGTTGGTTAGCTTTATTTAAACAAAGAATCGAATATGTATGGTAATTGTTTTTTAACTTTAGATACATCATGAAAATTAAGTAGTTACTTATTATATTTTATGTGATATTTCAAAATACAGTGGGAAGTCACAATCTTCATGGAAACTATCCATGGTAGATCTTTTGAGTGATCCTAGCACTTTATCCTAGTATTCGTTAATGTTTAGACTGTAAAGTTTAATCTCAACTCACAAAATATTTCAAATTAACAAAATTCTTTTGAAAAACTAAAAATATTCTGTAATCTTATGTTACAGCAAAAGAGGAATGGACAGCGCAGCGTCGTCTTTCTTTTGAAAGTGAACTTAAGAAACAGCTTCAGGCAGAAAGAGAAACCATCGAATCCAAGCTCGCTGCTGAGTATTCTCAACGTCTGGAGACAGAGAGAGCCAAGTGGCTCGAAGAGAACCAATCAGAAATGAGGCGGTCACTGGAGCGCGAAAAGTCGCGGGCAAAGACAAAAACTGAGCTGGACGTGGAGACAGCAGTGAAAAAGGAATCTGATAAATGGAAGAAAAAAATGGATGAAGAAGTTAAAAAGAAAGTAGAGGAAGATTTGATAGAAAGAGTGGAAGAGGAAATGGTAAAGAAAGTTGAAGAACTGAAGAAAACAGCAGATAAAGAAGTGGAAGAGAGGGTTGAAAATGGCATCAAATCAAAGTTAGATGAGGTCAAGGTCAAAGTGGAAGAAGAGGTCAAGGTCAAGTTAGAGGAAGAGTTCAAGGTCAAGTTGGATGAGGAGTTCAAGGTCAGACTAGAAGAAGAGATCAAGGCTAAATTAGAAGTGGCTAGAAAGGACTGGGAGGAAAATAATGAGGTTGAGACACTGAAGAAAATTCATAATGAGAAAGAGAAATGGAATCGAAGAAAAAGTAATGAGATGCAGGAAAGATTGGAGGAGGTGAGGCATAAGGAAATACAGATTGTAAGATCTTTATTATAATAGTATAAATTTTCTTTGCTTGGTGACATCCTATTAAAAGTCACAATGCTTATTAATAATGAAGACATGATGAAATAGATTGTTTAAATTATGGAGTTATCAGAATGTTTATTAAGTATGAAGACATGTGATGAAATACAGATTATCTTAAATATAGAATCATTTTTCTTTGTTCAGTGACATCTGTAATTTTCAGGGAAAAAAATCTGACACTCTTATATAGTAAAATGGTAAATAAAAACTTAAATATGTAATTTTATCAAATTATCTTAAACAGGAGAGACAATCTCTGCAGGGAGAGCAGGAAAAACAACTAAAGGAGAGACTGGAAAAGGAACGAGTAAAATGGGAAAGCACATATCAGGAGAGGGTATCGAAGGAGAAAATCAAGTGGGTCGCGGAACAGGACCAGACAAACAAACAGGTACTAGAACAGGCTAAACAGGCCTGGGAGGACTCACATGAGCTGTGTGTGGGGAAGATTCAGGAGTCTATGGAGGAACAGATACAGGAGAGGATTTCTGCCGAGGTGGGTTATCACTACTTCTCAAAAACTACTGAAGGGAAATTGCTTAAACTTTTTAACATGGCCCCTTTCTGAGATATTAAATTTCAAACTTAACATGTAGGTAAATCTTTTGGTATAACATTTATTATTATTGGGAAAAGTAATTTTCTGTTGTCTTTTTCTGTGTACATTCAGTATGGATTCTGATATTTTTTTTTGTCAAGTTTTGAATGTTCAAACTTTCCCATTGGTATACAACACTTGGGAAAAGTAATCATCTAATATGAATTCTGATCATGTAAACATTTCATGAGTTTTTAGGTCATCTGACGGAGGTCAGGATGACCTATTGTCATTGTGATCGTCCGTTGTCGTGCGCTGTACGCCGTGCGCCGTGCATAAACTTTTCATTAAAACAACTTCTTCTCAATAACCGTATGGCCCAAAGTACTCATATTTGGCCTGTAGCATACTGGGATGAAGGGCTATCAAAGTTGTGAAAATAAATGACCTTGACCTACTTTCAAGGTCACAGGAGTCAAATAGGCTAAAATCTTTGAACGACTTCTTCTAACTAACCATAAGATCCAGGGTACTCATATTTGGCCTGTAGCATGCTGGGATGAAGGGCTACAAAAGTTGTGAAAATTAATGACCTTGGCGTACTGTCAAGGTCACCGGGGGTCAAATAGGCTAAAATCTTTGAACAACTTCTTGTAACTAACCGAAAGGTCCAGGGTACTCATATTGTACTCATATTTGGTCTGTAGCATGCTGGGATGAAGGGCTACAAAAGTTGTGAAAATAAATGACCTTGACCTACTTTCAAGGTCACAGAGGTCAAATTGGCTAAAATCTTGAATGACTTCTTCTAACTAACCAAAAGGTCCAGGGTACTCATATTTGGCCTGTAGCATGCTGGGATGAAGGGCTACAAAAGCTGTGAAACTTAATGACCTTGACGCATTTTCAAGGTCACCGGGGGTCAAATAGGCTAAAATCTTTGAATGACTTCTTCTAACTAACCGAAAGATCCATGGTACTCAAATTTGGCATGTAGCATGCTGGGATGAAGGGCTACAAAAATTGTGAAAATTAATGACCTTGACGTACTGTCAAGGTCACCGGGGGTCAAATAGGCTAAAATCTTTGAACGACTTCTTCTAACTAACCGAAAGGTCAAGGGTACTCATATTTGGTCTGTAGCATGCTGGGATGAAGGGCTACCAAAGTTGTGAAAATTAATGACCTTGACGTTCTTTCAAGGTTATAGGGGTCAAATAGGCTAAATTCTTTGAACGATTTTTGTTAACTAACCCAAAAGTCCAGGATACTCTGCTGGTGGCATGCTGGGATGAAGGGTTACCATAGTTATAAAAATGAATGACCTTGATCTTCTTTCAAGGTCACAGGGGTTAATTAAGCTAAAATCTTTTAACTACACCTTTTAATTAGCGGAAAGGTCAAGGGTATTCATATTTAGTCAGTAGCATGCTGAGATAAAGGGCTATCAAAGTTGTGGAAATGAATGACCTTGACCTACTTTCAAGGTCACGAGAGTCAAATACTGTATTCCAAAATCTTGAATTTTGAACTTCTTCTCAATTTCTACCAGTGTGATTAAGCTGAAACCTGCATGAAATGATCCTGACATGGTTCCGACCAAGTGTTGTTATATATTATGTCGATCCAAGATGGCTACCACAGATGATCCAAGATGGCTGCCACAGATTCCATCTTGAAAACACATTTTGAACTTCTTCTCAAGTTCTACCAGTGCAATTTAACTGAAACTTGAAACATGAAATGCGGCTGAAGCTCTGGTTGATCCCAGATTGAACATGGCTACCATGACACCATATCTAATTATTTTCCTATACAGCTATTGCCAAGATAGTCAGATGACCGTTAAGGCCCTTGGGCCTCTTGTTGAAATATAGTGAATGATTATACTTCAAATAATTTGAAGCCTTAGAATATTATTTAAAATTAACATGTATGTTCCCTTTTGGTCGAACAGAATTTTAATTGGGAGAAACTAAGCAGTCAACAAACTGTCGGTTTCAATTTCGACAGTTTAAATTTGTTATACTGTATATTTCAGACAATTATCACATATGTGTTGTTTTGGATGTTGATGTTTAGGTCTTCATTGTTTTCAAATTATTCACTTCAATGCAAATAGTGTTGACCAAGCCCCAAGATTATGAAGCAGTCCTCTTAAGTTTAGACTTAGCCAATCACAGATGACATAACAAGAAGTTACGTCATTTTTGATTGGCTTAGCTCAAAACGTTTCATAATCTTGGGGCTAAGATGACTAAAATTTGTAGACATCTTTCTCTACTTTTCTTTAATAACTATGAATAAAATACTCTGTATTTCAGGTATCATTGGCGTTAGAAGAGGCGAAAACAGACTGGAGTCGGGAAAAGGATCTGGAATTGTCAGCCAATATTACTTCTTCCGAACTCTCCAACAGTGTCCTAAAGGAGGTAAGTTAACTTTAATTAGCGGTAATTGGACCCATGCACCATTTATGATAAAGTTAAAAAAAAAAATGAAAAGGTACACTCGAAGGTGGTACCATTGTTCCCCTCCTTTTCAGATCCGAAGGGAATGAAAAAGGAATGAAAATATTTGGCTCATATATTTTGCCTACTGAAAGGGAACCAGGAGATTAATACTTCACCTTTTCTTACCGGGACCTCTTGTTATGGACTCACTTTATTTGATATAATGTTACCCTGGTCTATCACATTCCATCATGTCCTGTTCAGGGGCCGCAGTCGCCAAATTGTTAACATATTAACATAGCCCTCCACCTCTGGGTTGCGACTTTGAATCCCATTTGAGGCAGGTACTGACTGCTGGTCTGTGTTTTTTCGTCAATGAACAAACCTGGCACGTCCTTTAATGACCTTGACTGCTAATAGGACGTTAAAATAATCAATCATCCTGTCCTACTTTGGTACATGAAGGTCATACAGACATTTATATTTAGACCCTTAAGCAGAATTTTAATTTTGTTGATACAGAAAATCTCTAGTTTATTAATGATATATCAGAATTGACATTGAGAATTTATCAGAAATGGCGTTGAGACATCTTGAGTCATGAATGACACTAACATTGTATTGATTTCTGTGTACAGGAGATGGAAGTTCTGAAGACCCAGATCAGTCGGCTTCAGCAAGAAACAAAACAAAAAGAGGACGTCTGGCAGACAGAACGAACGGAACTGACGCGTCTCAAGGACATGGAGCGAAAGCGGGCATTGGAGGAAATTCAAGACCAGTGCGAAAAAGATTACAAAAAATTTACATCAGAACATCATGACACCCTGACCCAGGCCCTGCGAGCTGCTCGGGAACAACATACACGAGAAAAAGTATGGCCCCTATTCTGTATTTGTTTGTTAGTAACAGACTCTTTATGACAAACAGTCAAACCTACCATAGCGACCACCTCTGTATAAAGACCACCTGCTTAATTAGATCATTTTTATTTGTGTTTTAGGAGAGTTTTATATACAGTAACTGCATTTCTTATTTTCTGTTGTGTATAAAGATCACTTGCTTTGTAAGACTTTTTCTTCTTTGTACTTTGCTTTAATTTCTATACGGGGTTAAATGTATTTCTTAATGATCTGTAAAGTCCACCTGCTGAACAAAGACTATGTTTGGGGCCAAATGGCAAATTTCAACACAATTTGACCTGTGTAATGCGAACACCTCACTATAACGACCATTTTTTCTTCCGACCTTATGGAGGTCTTTATAGACAGGTATGACTGTATGTCTTATGTTCTGTGTCCTTTATTGTAGACTGACCTTGAGAGACGCTATGTTGAGGAGATCGAGTCCCTGAAGCTGAAGGAGTCTCGTCTTCAGGAACAAGTACATGGCCTTGGATTAGAGGAGGTAAGTGGCTTAGAGATGTTGTCACCTTTATTCTGTATTTGCTCATTACTAGAGTTATCTGTCCTTGCGGGTAGGTATTGATTGTGACATCTGTGTTTGTGAGCGTAACGTCATACTTTTTAGAGAAAAACGGTGAAAATTGCATTTAAAATAATGACGTCACAATCAATTACCTACCCGCAAGGGAGCTAACACTGTAATGTACAAAGATTGAATAGCTGTCATATGAGTGGATAAGGTGTCCAAAAACTCTTCTCTAGCCCTTCACATTAAAGGGCCGCTACCTTTCTGGATAAATATTAAGGTTTCTTGGAAACAAAAATAACATAAGAAAATAGATTTTGATGGTAAGATTACAAAACTTGATAAGAGTGAATATTTGATTTACTGTGAAGATTTTGCTATTTTACAGCATGGCACAGTGATAGTCACTTAACGTGCGGTATTTAGAACCTCATACTTAAGATGAACCGCACTATGAAAATTAACTTTTTATTTGTTTTCTTTAAATTGATGAGAAGGTGATTATAAGTATAGAAATAATGATACACTAATATTAAACTTTTGTGACTCTACAAAAAATATTGATCTTGATTTGCATTCCCATTTTAGAAATTAAAACTGTTTCAGGAAGATAGTGGGCCTTTAATATATTGGATGCAACTGTTACAGTATACTACAATTGTGGCAACCTTATTGACATTTTCATGTACAAAGACTGCAATTTATTTTATCTGATTTTGTCTATTAAAACTATTTTGCCTGTATTTCACTATTGGTTTAAATTTGCCCTTGAAATACACAAATAACTGCGCCCAAAAAAATTCAAAATTCAAAATGTGTCACATTGATTTATCAACATGAAAGCCTTACACCTGATTCAGCTAGAACAGGTATCAAATAATCCATTGTTTAGGTTGTGTGTGTTATCTCAGTATATGTCTGTCTATTTCAGCCCACGCATCAGCGAGTTATGGACAAAGAACGTGACATGTTTGAACAAGAAAAATGGCGCTTGCAACAGGAAGTTGAGGAAAGAGATGCATTATTGGAAAAAGCTGACTATCATCTTTCGCAGGAAGTAGACAAGTTAAGATCGGAACTTGAGTCAGCTTATCAACGGAGGTTAGAAGCTGAGACTGCTAGTCTTAAACAGAAGTTTGAACTCGAGTCAAATCGCCCAGAGCGGGAGAAAGTGACAGATAAAATATCTGTGTTAGAAACTGAAAATAAAAAACTTAAAGACGAAAATAACAAAATTCGTAAAGAAAACCAAGGTCTTGTGGTGGAAGTGGAAACTATCAAAAGTGAAAACCAGAAGACCTTAGTAGCTCTACATGCCCTTAAAACTGATAAGGAAATTGGTATGGAAGAAAATAAAAGTGTTAAGGTCGAAGTTCAAAAGGTCAAAGCTCAAATGTTTGAGGAAACTAAGAGGTATGTGAAGGAGGTACAGGAGCTGAAAGTTAAGATCGCTGAGCAATCGAAAGTGGTGAAGGAATATCAGGCCAAAGCAGAGGAATTGGCTTCGGCAAAGGTTGTCTGCTCAACCCTGGAAACGAGAAATGAATCGCTCATGACAGAGAAACAGTCTCTCATGGCAGAGAGAGAGAAATTACTATCTGAGCTGGACAGTGTAAAATCGGAAAATGAAGATTTAAGTAAACTGAAGTTTGAGATAGAAAAGCTTCATATTGAGGCAGAAGTGTTCACTAAGCTTCGGGCTGAGGTGGAACGGTTGGAGACTGAAAACGAACAGATCGGTCATCTCAGGGCGAACGTGGAGAAACTTGAAGGCGAGAATGCAGGTATGAACAAACTGAGGGCAAAGGTGGCGAGATTGGAGGCAGAAACGGACAACATGAGTCAACTTAAGGTTGAGGTGGCCCGTCTCCAGGCGGAAAATTCAAACATCACTGCCCTAAAGGCCGAGATGGATCGTCTTCAATCTGAGGTGGAGGAGGCCGGCAAACTAAGGTCAGAAGTTCAAAGGTTAGAAAAGGAAAACCAAAACCTCTCTGATCTGGAAGCAGAGATAGACCGTCTGACCTCAGAAGTTGAGAATGTAGGCAAGCTGAGGTCAGAGGTCGAAAGGTTACAGGCAGAGATGTCAAGGCATCAGGAAAAGGTCACAAAGGTTGAAGGTGAGAAAAGTCGGCTGGTGGAAAATATCCGAGACATGGAATCGGCGTATCGCCGGGACATGGTCAGTCAGAAACAGCGACAGGAAGATACTAACAACAGATTGCGGCAGGCTGAAAAACATCTGGTAGATGCCAAACAACACTACAGGTATGATGTGATAAATTTAATTCATTTACTCCCCCAATATGCATTTGGACTCTTCCAGAACAAAGACTGGAACAGTTCATTATATAATTAAAGGTTCACAAAGTTAATTTATCACCTCCTCATGGTGGAAATAATCCTAGTTTGTAGATGTGTCTAATTTATTTTGGAACAAGTTGACCCCCTATCCTTTTTCAGAGTTATGCCCCTTTGTTTCAAAATTATCATATGCTTTCTATTAAACTACTGGATTGATTTCAATGAAACTTGGTGATTTTTTTTGGCATCATCACACCTAAGCATTTTTGTTTTCACAGTGATTTAATTTCACGATCATGACTGGAATTAAAGAGTTACTAAGTTAATTGACCACCTCCACTAGATGGAAATAATCCTGATCAGCGTAGATATGTGTAATTTCTAACAGAACAAATTACTATGCCACCCGCTGTGCTTTTTTCAGAGTTAAGTAATGCCCCTATGTTTTTAAGTGATTGACTGGCTTACATTCAATTACTGGTACTGGATGGGTTTCTTTGAACTTGGTAGCCATAATCCTTATACAGTATAGACGTTCCTTATCTCGATCAAATTCACTTATTTCCTCTCTAAGTTAGCCCTAACTCATCCTTTGTCTTACAAATGGAGGTTTCATTGAAGGGACAATTCATTGTAAGAGTACATTAAAATTTGCACATATTTTGGAAACAAACCAGTTTTTATAGAAATAACATGAGTTGATTTAACTGTTATATGCCAGAAAAGTTCAGTGTGGTGAAATGTATGAGAAATGTTCAAAATCGCTTACTGTCTGCCATTACATATCGTAGTCGGATGTCTTGTATGCTGAACTCTGGCCTTTGCTAGTAAAGTAAAGAATTTTTTGTCTAGAACTACACAAATAGTTCTTCCAGTGGTGTGTTTACCTTATAAGATGTATGTTCTTGTCTAAAAATAGTTTCACCAACTCCTTAGTAGTTATATATTGCATTTGTTTAAGGTGTGTGACTTTAGCTCAGGTATGATTACAGTGTACATGTTGTACCTGCTTAATCGTGTTGATCAACAATTTGGAATTTCAACGGTATCAATCAAAATACTTAACAATGTCATGGAATTCATCAGTATTTCTTGGTACATGTTTCATAAGAACTGCAGAACAATACATTTATGTCATATTTTGCTTCGTGGTTATGTAACAGAATTAGCCTCACTGAATTGTCCCTTTAACTACGAATGAAATACATATAGCTTGGCTGCACCTTTTTCAGTATCTTTCAAAAATATAGTCCATATCATGGCATGAGTATGTTATATTTACATACATCAAACTTTCTGCCAACATTGATAAATTACAACTTATTCTAGAATATAACAAAGTACTATTGACATAAAAAAAACTTAATCATATTGTTTCTGTTGTATCTTTCTATTCTAATTATGCCACCGTATTTTCATGTAATTTAGGTCTCAAATAGACAAGCTGAAGAAGTCGCTGGAGACGGAAAACAATATGGCCATGGAAACGATGAAGGGGAAAATGGTGGAGATGCAGAAGGCACATCTGGTAGCGCTGGACACTATGAAGAAACAATTCAGGGCGGAAATGGAAGGAATGAGGGACAAAGTGAAGGACGAACGACAGCAGAAGGATCTCAGCTCCATTGAAGTACAGGTAATTTATACTTAGAAGTACAGGTAGTTTATGCTTAGAAGTACAGGTAATTCATACTTAGAAGTACAGTAATTATACTTAGAAGTACAGGTAATTTATACTTAGAAGTACAGGTAATTCATACTTAGAAGTACAGGTAATTTATACTTAGAAGTACAGGTAATTTATACTTAGAAGTACAGGTAGTTTATACTTTGAAGTACAGGTAGTTTATACTTAGAAGTACAGGTAATTTATACTTTGAAGTACAGGTAGTTTATACGTAAAAGTACAGGTAATTTATACTTAGAAGTACAGGTAATTTATACTTTGAAGTACAGGTAGTTTATACGTAAAAGTACAGGTAATTTATATTTAGAAGTACAGATAATTCATACTTAGAAGTACAGGTAATTTATACTTAGAAGTACAGGTAATTTATACTTTGAAGTACAGGTAATTTATACTTTGAAGTACAGGTAATTTATACTTTGAAGTACAAGTAATTTTTACTTTGAAGTACAGGTAGTTTTTACTTTGAAGTACAGGTAGTTTATACTTTGAAGTACAGGTAGTTTATACTTTGAAGTACAGGTAGTTTATACGTAAAAGTACAGGTAATTTATATTTAGAAGTACAGGTAATTCATACTTAGAAGTACAGGTAATTTATACTTTGAAGTACAGGTAGTTTATACGTAAAAGTACAGGTAATTTATATTTAGAAGTACGGAAAATTCATACTTAGAAGTACAGGTAATTTATACTTTGAAGTACAGGTAGTTTATGCTTAGAAGTACAGTTAATTTATAATTAGAAGTACAGGTAATTTATACATATAAGTACAGGTGATTTATACATAGAAGTACAGTTAATTTATACAGAGAAGTACAGATAGTTTATACATAGAAGTACAGATAATTTATACTTAGATGTACAGGTAATTTTTACATAGAAGTACAGGTAATATATACTTAGAAGTACAGGTAATTTATTCATAGGGAAGTATTAGATAATTTATACATTGAATGCATAATGGAATCTTACTTGGGTCTGTGAAGTGGACAGGGATATCTCAACCCAAGTGAAAGATTTTGGCCGGTCAACCCGAGGCTTGACGGCCAAAATTTTTCACATGATCTATATTAATGACGTCACGTTATTGTCTAGCGCATGTGAGCTGTCTTACGTCCCCCTGTGTAAGATAGAGATATCTTTTCCCTAGCAACCACAGGATATCCCTGTGAAGTATGGGAGAATAATCTATATCTTATATAGTTATTTTTCATAGAGATTTGGCAGACTAACTTTTTTGATACCTCAGTCTACAATTTGAGTAAGAAATAAGCCAGAAAAACATTTAATTATCAAGAGATGGTTTTTCATCATTCTTACAAAAATCAGAAATTTTTGTGGAATGTCTCGTATATTATCACTTAATAAGATAGAATGTTTGTTATCATCAATTTTAGTATTGTGTTTGATTGACAGACGGATTCGGAGGACGATGAGCAAGGCGTTATGGAACTACGGGAGCAGTATCTGGACACTGTTAACAAGATCAAAGGTAGGCACCATTACTTAGGGGCTCATAGAACAAAATTTTGACTTTTATCCTTTGATAAAATCATTAAACAAAGTAAGCAATAGATCTTTTGGTAAAAGAAATCAATAAAAAAATTCAGTTTTCATATTTTCTGTCTGAATTTAATTCAAGGTTAATGACATTTAGGCCTAGAAAGGGGGTAGGGGAGCTTATAGTAATGAAGCTGCTTATTGGGTTGAATACGGTATGTTGAGGAAAGAGACAGATATTTTCTCTCCAGAATAGCAAATTATCAGTAAAGGATTTTTCCGATAATCTTCTCTTCAGTGTTAGATACTGTTGACATGTTACCTGGATATCTTTTCTATCTAGAGGGGCGTAGACTGATACTGTCTCTATACACAATTGGTCTTTATCATCTGATCTGTCTTTTAAAATTAAGGGGAGATAACCTAGCTTGATTATTTGGATGTCATTTGAGGAGTTATACTAATGCTGCCTACATTTGATCAAAGTACTGAAAGTACTAAGACTAATGCTGCCTACATTTGATCAAAGTACTGAAAGTACTAAGACTAATGCTGCCTACATATAATTAAAGTACTATAAGTACAGAGACTGATGCGAATCAAAGTACTGAAAGTACTGGAGTGGTTAGATAAAAAAAAATCCTTATTAATTCTCAACAGTAGGTAGCTGTTGATGAGAGATATTGCAAATGGGAACTATTTGATTTTGTTTTAATTGATAGATTT
Source organism: Argopecten irradians (assembly GCF_041381155.1). NCBI lineage: Eukaryota > Metazoa > Mollusca > Bivalvia > Pectinida > Pectinidae > Argopecten > Argopecten irradians. Next base: position 32,057,139 of record NC_091146.1, read on the forward strand.
AGCCAGTCTCATCTTTCCTCCTCTGTTGTAGATGACGTCATGCGTCACATCACGGAGACCAATATGCGAGCAGCGGAAACTGTACGATGTGAGATGGCTCAAGAACGTAATACTACACTCACCGAACTGAAACGTATCTACATGGAAAATGTTCGCAAAATTTTACAAAACGAAATCATGGGGTAAGTAATTGTACAGTAAAATGTGAATTTTCTCTTATAGCCACTAGAATCTAAAACATTTAATTTTCATATGAAGATATTTACTGTGTAGCCAATTGTTTTCGTGGTGATAATTTCAATACCAAAAATACCAGCTATACAGTATATTGGTGTTGTTTTAACTTGTGACCAATTTTTTCCACCTCTGCTTTATTTTTCCCATGACTGAGATGGTGGTGGGCATGTATTGTAAAGGGTTACTCGGATTTTTTTTCTTTTTCTGACAGTCATCTATGTAATATTGTTCTCTAAACATGATACAATGTAGCTATGGAAGTTTTGTCTGTGCCAAAGATTCATCTTAACACAATTATAACCATTTTTGATAAAAGGAAATATCATTTTTTGTTTTTTCAGTGCTAATATTGAAGCTAAGCTGGCTGATATTGAGCAGGCTCTAGACGTCATTTCCTTTGATAAGCCAATGTCAAGGTCAGTGAGCCCTGGGTCGTCAAGGTCATCCACCCCCATCCCAACTAGAGATATCGAGGGGTCACAGGGATCAGGGGTCATGAATGGGTTATACGGTAACGGTGGCTCAGATAAAAGGATGTCCAGGAACATACAAACAGATCGTTACAATGGTTACAGTTCAACAGCTCCTACAAAAGATGTGTATGGCAGTGAACGAGGTGAAGGTCGTAACAACCGAGCGACGACTGAGAGGAGTGAACACCTTCCACACAATGGCCGGTCATCACAACGTCCCCAGAGTGGACGTTCTACAGATCACCATGGTAACGGCTCGATGCTGCCACCAAAAATCAGAGTTCCTCGTAGCCAGGCTAAAGAGGTCAAGTTTAGTCGGTCAGTTGAGGAACGTCACAGCAGAACGAAAAGTTTACCAGGGTCTCGTCTAAACAGTAAGGACAAACTGGTCAGCTTCCGTACCATATCACCTATATCATCTAGTGATAACTCGGATGCAGAAACATTTATCACGACACGGCGTCGACACAAAGACCATAGTGACCACCAAAAAAATGAACTGCCAAGTAGATTTTTAACTCCGTCGAATGAACCCAGACTGTCGTCCCAGTCGAACTCGTCATTTGTGGCGGTTGACCCACGTCCCCAGAATGCATCGCTCCAGAGTGTGTCATTATATAAAACAGTATCGGAGCCAGAGCTAGGCACCGACCAGCCACGAACAGACTACCGTTTCAGTAACTATAAATATACGTCCTTAAGGGACGGTCTCGCCAAGTACCGCTCGCCCTCCCCCACCAAAGACAGCACTAGTGCCTCCCACGATGACCTTCGTGTCTATAACGACCCAGAGCCTGATGTTTTAGACCGCAAGGCCTACAGTATAGATGTTGGTCTCGATACATTAGGTCTGGACCGCACGTCACCACGGAAGTTTAATCCCTCCCCTGAACGTCTAAGCAGCAGCAGCAGTCGAGACGCTGGCGAGTCACCTGTCAACACTCCTAGGCGAGGTCAAAGGGTCACAGAGAAAAGGTCACAGAGTTCAGGTCCACGTAGTCGAGAGGTGACTAAATCGGCACCATGGGATATTGAAAAACGTTACTATAGTTACAGATACCAACAACCTGTGAAGCATCTCGTAGAGAAATACCAAGGCTTGAGCACAAACGACTGATTGGCCCGAGAGCTCTGTTAAGATACAAAATTTTAATATATTTATTGAATCTTTTAAAAGATCTGAGCATTAATGTCTTCCCTTTCACAGAAATCTCGGCCAGCTTTACCTCTAGTTAATTATAAATTCGGTATCCATTAGTGTAGAGTGAGTGATCATTGAATCAAAACGTTGACATAATAAATCAAATTAAAAATGCAGGACTTTTCTATATTCGGGGCCAGTGATTGATCCTGAACTTTCTATTGGTTACATCCGGTCATCTTTTCGCAAATCCTTTTGTTGGTGCTCCACCTCTTATAATACTTGTGGCGGGTTCTTCATTTATAAGGTCACAGGTCAACATGTGTCAGGTAGCTATATATCCTGTTCCAATCTTAGGTCACAGTGACCTACATTTCGACCAACATCAAAGTGAAAGTTTACACTTACTTCTCAACCTGTGTTAAAATGTATTTCATGGAGAAACAATTAGCAAAACATGTTTCCTTTATCAAAGTTGATCAATTTGGTTTGATCTGAAATCAGTGGAAAGAATGAGAAGTGCCTGCATTGTAAACTTTAGACTTGTTTAGTGTAGAAATACCAGAGTAGTTCCTACATAATCACTAGTTACTATCCGTAGAAGTACTTCTAGAGTTTTACATCAATCAATGTATTTAGGTACATGTCAGTTGATGTGTTAAACCATTCTGAATCGGAACACAATTGTAAACTCGGTAAATACATCCGAGACATTATCTGTGATATATACATAGAATCTGTTTGTTATTGAAGTTTGGTCTTTTCTCAGCCATATTTGTTCTGATATGAATTATAATAGTAAATCTGTTTACTCTGTGAATTAGGACTGTTTATAACTAAAATGATAGCACGGGTTTAACGTCTTGCCTTAGAGATGAATTATGAAGTCAATGTAAGATTTCTGTGTTGTTTCATACTGTGTGATTATCATGTTGAGCGGTGCAGCATTTCTATTGTGTGTGAGAGTAAATCTGGTGCAGAATTTCTAAATACTTAAGGACAACACATCCCAAGGTCAGTACTGGAGTTATCTCCCTTTAAAATTTCAAAGCATTCCTGTATTTTCATTATTGAAAAGTTATTACAGCGCAACATTCTGATCTTGATAATAATTTAATACTGTAAATCAGGGATTCTACAGTAACTGCTGAGAGAAATGGCAAATTTTGGATGTTATCAGAGAAAAAAAGAATATTTCCGTCCATTTACATGTATGATTTTTATTTGTAAATTATTTATTTGTATATCCTGTATGATAATGTCTTCTAGCGATAGACATCGAAATAAAACTGTATACATGGAACTATGTTCTTGTTTTTATAACTTCACAAACAGAGATTTCAGTTGTAGGTGAAATATGTTCTGCACAAGAATGGAGTGTACAGACCTGTTAGGATCTTCAACATTTACAACAAAGAATTCGTAATGACCTTTATAAATGAATAAATTACGTTTTATTTGCATTCACAATTTAAAACATTTTAAAACATACATGAGATGGACTAATTTAAATGAGTATTGCTTTAATTGATATAAGGTATAAAAAGACCCCTGTTTATAAATACTGGAGAGTGATCTGTTCTGTAAATAGAAAAGTCCAAAGATCTAACTAACAATTACAAATGGGACAAAATCAAACGGAATCACAGTACCATATTCGCCATAATTGATACCTCTCTTGATACAGGCAGTCTTCCTTTTCCTGGGGTATAGAATTGTAAACTAAACTTTATCTATTTACAACAAGAAATACTTTGTTTAATATTGATAAGTTAGTTCATAATACGAACCTTCATTTTTTTGTCCAAAACTTTAAAGTGAACAGTCGGGCAAGAATGGCTAAAGTCGGTAAAAATGGTGTGAATGTATCCAGTATACTTTCTTATGAAATGAAAAAAATAAAATCTCTCGTCAAAATCTGTCTGCGTACGAAGAAATTAATTTAAAGTATGTAAATTCTAAAACATCCTCCCGGCTCACTATGTCCTTGGTTACATTTCCACGCAGCCTCGCCTTCAATGCTTTCAACTTTTCTTTACTTTAATGGTCAGAACTGGGAAACTAAGCAGAACTTTACCGACATATTAATATGTGAGAACTTTTGGAAGGCCAATGAACGCATTTAGACTGGTTTTTCTTTGCCCGACTATTCACTTTAAAAAGATGTTGTCAGCTATTCGGTCTTTGCATATTGCAGAGTTATCTCCCATGCGGGTAGATATCGATTGTTACTTCATTATTTTGTGAACGCAATTCACGTTGTTTTCTCCGAAAAGTATGACGTTAAGCTCGTAAACACGTGACGTCACAATCAATACCTACCCGCAAGGGCAGATAACTCTGTAATATGCAAATACAGAAAAGTGCTCCCTGTTAACTTATTTATACGTTATGAGGTACATGTACCCTTGGCACCAGGCGAATATGTTACAACATTTAGACCATGAAACTATATATATATATATACCCTGATCACAACTAACAATCTATTATAACAAAATCTAACTTTACAATAAAATATTTAACAAAACAACATTTTTATCTGCTATTTCTAAAATACAGTTGAACCTACGTATCCCAAACAGAAACGTATTGGAGCTATTAGTTATTAATGCAGAAACATTAACAGAAAAAGAATGAGTTGTAAGTAAATTTTGGCCAAACCCCGTGAAATTGGTTTGAATTAAGTTATTCCCTCCTTAAGACTCACTTGACCTCATCTGGTTCAAAGGCCAGAAGAGTTCATTTTGAATTTACAGGGGTGAATCCGCTAAAATTAGTTTGTGATACTAAGGTTCAGAGACGATAACGCGTTTAGTAGTCCTGTATAAAATGACTTGACGTATTCATAATGACATGAAAAATTGTCATACATTTTCAGCAGTTTCTTTATATTCCAAATAATAGAAATAATCAGGAGTACATAACATTAACATACAGAAAAAAAGTTAAAGATGCTCCACAGCCAACAGAGTATAAATGGTATTCATCATTAGAACAATAATTGGTGTTTAATCGTGTATATATATGTCTAGTTAACACAAAAAATAATATAAAATAATTTGTTTTGCATTTGGTGCATGCGTAATCAGTACTTCATTCCATATAGGATATAGTGCCACAGAGTTTTTTCGGGATGCAATTAATTATTTTTCATATTTTTAACTTGAAGTGAAATTAGAAGCTCAAACTTGTCAAAGGTGGTAATAGTGTAAAGTAAGTAACTTTTGTATCTGAAGAAAAAGACTAAATCGTCTCCTTCTGTTTTTGATAGTGAAAAAATACCATTTGTCGGCGGTGGAGCATCTTTAACACTAATATCCTGATAAAGATGCTGTTTCTGCTCAACGGACTAAATTAATTTTTAAAAATATTAATAATCTTACAAATACTGATTATTTGCTGTCTTCAGAAAAAATAGCAGGCTCTTGTCACGTGTGCTTCAATTCGCCTTTGCCTGAGGAGTCATTCTAGGATACTGTGGCAAAGGAAAATCCTGAAAAGTTCCTGATGAAATACAACCGACCTACATGCAACACTTTGAAACTGCTATAATTAATTTCTGTTTGTTTTCATAGTAAATCCAACTCTCCGATTGGCAGATTCTTTTTCTACATATACTATGAAGAAAAAATCCGAGAACGGTGCGAAAATTTGACGTAATCATGATGTAACAATAAAGCCATCAACGTCTTGTATTGATTTAGAAAAGATAATTCATTGGAAAATCAAAAGAATCGTACGTTTGAACGTACTTTATGTTATCAAGTAGTCTGAAAAATTAGTTATAAGCATTGATGTAACTATTTTTTAACTTCATAGGGTTATGAAATAAATTTTGTTTGCAAACTTTTGTGAGAATCCGCTATGCGGATTCACACCGGTTGCAAACAAAATTTCTTTCATACCCCTATGAAGTTAAAAAATAGTAACATTAATGCTTAAATAATAGCTAGATATATGGACCACAAATGTCGAACAACTTTAGTACTCAACCAACATCACCCAGAGGTGGAGGACCAGTGGCAGACATCACACACATTAACCATTCTGTTACTACTTCTCCACAAAATGTCGAACATCTAATGTCTTGACCTCAATGACCCTTTACATATGACATCAGGGCCCAGTTGTTCAAAATGTGATTAGGCTAAACGACAATTTTAAGATTTTAAGATAAAATAATTTGTGGTAATACCAATTTTACAAAATTTTATAAGAATGTTAAGAACTCCATTATTTACTGACTTGCTGAGTTTAGTGAATATATAAACACAAATTCTGCAGTAAATGAGAAATGAAAATTTCACTAATCATTTGATTAAGCTAATCATGCTTTGAACAACCGGGCCCAGAATTATTTTTTTTTTACAAATCATTTCAACATAACATCATATTTATATAACAGTACCGTATAAAGAATATTTAAACAATGGATTGCACGGTATGAGGAAACAACAAATATTAACACCAGATGCTAGGAGTTGAGTTGGTACACCTGTCGGAAGAACAGCTCGACTGTCTGTGGTATAATGTCCCTGAGAACTGTCACTAACTTCATTGAGAAAAAGGGGAAGTGTAATTCCCTAACTCCCGTAGCTCCGCCTTTTATCACCGCCAGGGCTGCGTCGGAAGGATCCTCCGGCGGAACACTTTTCAGTAAAAAGTCTTGTTTAAAATTTTCCAATTCACGTACAGCATTCTCTGTACCTGTAAGGAAAATAATACCCTTGTTTTCACATTTTTACAGTACAGATTATTTTAATTTTACAGAAGTTAAAATACTTAAATGTATGCATCATGGGATAAGTTGTACTTTTACTGAAAGAGAATTTACAATTACCAGTGTCCCCACTCTTTATGAGTGCCCACACCTCACCCTCTCTTCAGTGGGTCAGGATTTTTTTTTTTTTTTTTTTTTTTTCAAGTGTCTTTCACTCTAAAGTAATGGACAGAACCGGAGTCTGAGATCTAAATCCTGACTTAAATTTTTTCGAAGAAAAGGGTCGGGGTTAAAAAATTAGGGTTGGTCGGGTAACCCTAAACAGATTTTTTTTTTTTGGCCAAGCTTAGTCAAAAATGTTGTATATAAATAGATAAATATATGACCCGAGTTCCCTGAGACACTTAAAATTACCTACAAATCCTATAACACAATGAGACACTTACCTACAAATCCTATAACACAATGAGACACTTACCTACAAATCCTATAACACAATGAGACACTTAAAATTACCTACAAATCCTATAACACAATGAGACACTTACCTACAAATCCTATAACACAATGAGACACTTACCTACAAATCCTATAACACAATGAGACACTTACCTACAAATCCTATAACACAATGAGACACTTACCTACAAATCCTATAACACAATGAGACACTTACCTACAAATCCTATAACACAATGAGACACTTACCTACAAATCCTATAACACAATGAGACACTTACCTACAAATCCTATAACACAATGAGACACTTACCTACAAATCCTATAACACAAAGTGTTATTGATATATCACAGTTTTTCATCTTCAGCTCCTGTCTCAGGCCGTTGAAGAACCCGTTCAGTGCAAATTTAGAAGCTGAGTATGCTACGGTAAAAGGTTGAGCTATTTTCCCTAATGAAACAGAAAAATATAGCATATAGTCAATAGTGAACAAAATGCAAAGTTGTTCAATAAAGAAATGCATTTTACCATTTTAGAAACAAAATCTACTGGATATAGTGAACAAATTGTTGATAATTGTACCATACCGGATTTGTTTAGAGACAGCAAATATAGGCTTTGCCTGATGCAAAATCTATTTGCATCTTAGTTACAATATAAAATTTGCGGAAATTTAACAATTAACTTTAAAATATTAGCCTATAAAAGTATTTTGACATTGAACTACAGATTTTATTACTCACACATTGAAATTTGTGTTCCATGTATTTATTATTGTAGGATATGATAAAAAAATAGATGAAGAAGACAATAAATTTAATGTAAAGGTAGAAACTCTATGTCAGGGGAGATAATCCCAAATCAAGGGGAGATAATACATTGACAAAGGGAGATCATCTGCACACAAAGAGATAAAATCTAAGTAAAATTGGCAACAGTGGTATAGCAATGTGTTTAAATTCTGGGGTGACTATATATCAAAGACAAATTAAATGTGGGGGAGAACTGCTAAATTCAACATGTAAGGAGATATTATCCCAATGCAAGGGGAGATAATCCATTAAAAAGGAGATTATCTTTTAACAAAGTAATATTAGCAACAGTACCATTGCAATGGATTTAAATTCTAGGGTGACAATTTTCATGTAAAGATGAGATAACCGATGTAAGCAGGGGAGACAATATAATATCAAACTGGGGACAATCCATATCAAGGGGAGATAACTTACCTGACAGTGAAGACATAACTATGATGTGACCATTGCTTTGAGTAAGTAAAGGAAGAGCATGTGATGTCAGATGAACGTAAGCTTTGAAATTGACATCGAACAGACGATCAAGGTCAGTAAGGTTCTCCGTGCTGCCGACCCACAGACCTAGTGGGGCGCTGATGATGTGGTTTAGTACCAAGTAGTCTAGTCCTCCCAGTCGAGACCGCACCTCCTGTACACAATCACAGGTTCAATAAGGTATCACATGAGATTCCGTGGGGTAACTCAATCAAGAAAATCAAATGATCTATTTTACAGATCACCTTACTAGCTTCCGTTAAAGATGCTCCACCGCTGACAAATGGTATTTTTTGCTCTATCAAAAACACCTGCAGATGATTTAGTATTTTTTTTTTTCAGTTACAAAAGTTACTTCCTTTTCACCATTACCACCATAGAAAAGAGCTTCTAACTTTACTTCAAGACAAAAATATTAAAAATAATTAATTACATCCCGAAAAAACTCCATGGCACTATGTCCTATATGGAATAAAGGACTTATTGTACATACCCCAAAAGTAAAATAAATCATTTTATGTAATTTTTTTGTGTTAATTAGACATATTTATACACGATTTAACACCAATTATTGTTCAAATGATGAGTATTGTTTATGCCCTGTCGGCGGTGGAGCATCTTTAATACCGGAGTGTGACAAACGGATAAGGTCCATGTGATTACAGGGATGAGTTTCCTCCCCTTTGTCTATGTATTGCTACATGTTTAAGTGAGATAGCATCATAACAAAGAGACAGCACTATCACAAGGAGACACAACACCAACATGCTGCAGCCCTCCAAAACTATTCCATACAGGCCGGGAGGCAGTCTGTGAATGCCTAATGCACAAAACAAAACAATTTTGTATTTGTAAATTACAAAGTTATCTGCCCTTGCGGGTAAGTATTGATTGTGACATCATTTGTTTGCAAGCCTAACGTCATACGTTTCGGAGGAAACAACGTGAATTGCACTCACAAAATAATGACGTAACAATCAATACATACCTGCAAGGGAGCTAACTCTGTAATATGCAAAAGCGAGTATCGAAAATTTGGTGATTCCAAGCGTAAACCTAGATATGCCTAGCTCCTGGCTTCTGTTATCCTAGATATGCCTAGCCCCTGGCTTACGTTATCCTAGGTATGCCTAGCCCCTGGCTTACGTTATCCTAGATATGCCTAGCCCCTGGCTTACGTAATCCTAGATATGCCTAGCCCCTGGCTTACGTAATCCTAGATATGTCTAGCCCCTGGCTTACGTAATCCTAGATATGCCTAGCCCCTGGCTTACGTAATCCTAGATATGCCTAGCCCCTGGCTTACGTAATCCTAGATATGCCTAGCCCCTGGCTTACGTAATCCTAGATATGTCTAGCCCCTGGCTTACGTAATCCTAGATATGCCTAGCCCCTGGCTTACGTAATCCTAGATATGTCTAGCCCCTGGCTTACGTAATCCTAGATATGTCTAGCCCCTGGCTTACGTAATCCTAGATATGTCTAGCCCCTGGCTTACGTAATCCTAGATATGCCTAGCCCCTGGCTTACGTAATCCTAGATATGTCTAGCCCCTGGCTTACGTAATCCTTGATATGTCTAGCCCCTGGCTTACGTAATCCTAGATATGTCTAGCCCCTGGCTTACGTAATCCTAGATATGTCTAGCCCCTGGCTTACGTAATCCTAGATATGTCTAGCCCCTGGCTTACGTAATCCTAGATATGTCTAGCCCCTGGCTTACGTAATCCTAGATATGCCTAGCCCCTGGCTTACGTAATCCTAGATATGTCTAGCCCCTGGCTTACGTAATCCTAGATATGTCTAGCCCCTGGCTTACGTAATCCTAGATATGTCTAGCCCCTGGCTTACGTAATCCTAGATATGCCTAGCCCCTGGCTTACGTAATCCTAGAGATATGTCTAGCCCCTGGCTTACGTAATCCTAGATATGTCTAGCCCCTGGCTTACGTAATCCTAGATATGCCTAGCCCCTGGCTTACGTAATCCTAGATATGCCTAGCCCCTGGCTTACGTAATCCTAGATATGCCTAGCCCCTGGCTTACGTAATCCTAGATATGCCTAGCCCCTGGCTTACGTAATCCTAGATATGCCTAGCCCCTGGCTTACGTAATCCTAGATATGTCTAGCCCCTGGCTTACGTAATCCTAGATATGTCTAGCCCCTGGCTTACGTAATCCTAGATACGTCTAGCCCCTGGCTTACGTAATCCTAGATACGTCTAGCCCCTGGCTTACGTAATCCTAGATATGCCTAGCCCCTGGCTTACGTAATCCTAGATATGTCTAGCCCCTGGCTTACGTAATCCTAGATATGTCTAGCCCCTGGCTTACGTAATCCTAGATATGTCTAGCCCCTGGCTTACGTAATCCTAGATACGTCTAGCCCCTGGCTTACGTAATCCTAGATATGTCTAGCCCCTGGCTTACGTAATCCTAGATATGTCTAGCCCCTGGCTTACGTAATCCTAGATATGTCTAGCCCCTGGCTTACGTAATCCTAGATACGTCTAGCCCCTGGCTTACGTAATCCTAGATACGTCTAGCCCCTGGCTTACGTAATCCTAGATATGTCTAGCCCCTGGCTTACGTAATTCTAGATATGCCTAGCCCCTGGCTTACGTAATCCTAGATATGTCTAGCCCCTGGCTTACGTAATCCTAGATATGTCTAGCCCCTGGCTTACGTAATCCTAGATACGTCTAGCCCCTGGCTTACGTAATCCTAGATATGCCTAGCCCCTGGCTTACATAATCCTAGATATGTCTAGCCCCTGGCTTACGTAATCCTAGATATGTCTAGCCCCTGGCTTACGTAATCCTAGATATGTCTAGCCCCTGGCTTACGTAATCCTAGATATGTCTAGCCCCTGGCTTACATAATCCTAGATATGTCTAGCCCCTGGCTTACGTAATCCTAGATATGTCTAGCCCCTGGCTTACGTAATCCTAGGTATGTCTAGCCCTTGGCTTACGTAATCCTAGATATGTCTAGCCCCTGGCTTACGTAATCCTAGATATGTCTAGCCCCTGGCTTACGTAATCCTAGATATGTCTAGCCCCTGGCTTACGTAATCCTAGATATGTCTAGCCCCTGGCTTACGTAATCCTAGATATGTCTAGCCCCTGGCTTACGTAATCCTAGATATGTCTAGCCCCTGGCTTACGTAATCCTAGATATGTCTAGCCCCTGGCTTACGTAATCCTAGATATGTCTAGCCCCTGGCTTACGTAATCCTAGATATGTCTAGCCCCTGGCTTACGTAATCCTAGATATGTCTAGCCCCTGGCTTACGTAATCCTAGATATGTCTAGCCCCTGGCTTACGTAATCCTAGATATGTCTAGCCCCTGGCTTACGTAATCCTAGATATGTCTAGCCCCTGGCTTACGTAATCCTAGATATGTCTAGCCCCTGGCTTACGTAATCCTAGATATGTCTAGCCCCTGGCTTACGTAATCCTAGATATGTCTAGCCCCTGGCTTACGTAATCTTAGATATGTCTACGTAATCTAGATATGTCCCCTGGCTTACGTAATCCTAGATATGTCTAGCCCCTGGCTTACGTAATCCTAGATATGTCTAGCCCCTGGCTTACGTAATCCTAGATATGTCTAGCCCCTGGCTTACGTAATCCTAGATATGCCTAGCCCCTGGCTTACGTAATCCTAGATATGTCTAGCCCCTGGATTACGTAATCCTAGATATGCCTAGCCCCTGGCTTACGTAATCCTAGATATGTCTAGCCCCTGGCTTACGTAATCCTATAGATATGTCTAGCCCCTGGCTTACGTAATCCTAGATATGTCTAGCCCCTGGCTTACGTAATCCTAGATATGTCTAGCCCCTGGCTTACGTAATCCTAGATATGTCTAGCCCCTGGCTTACGTAATCCTAGGTACGTCTAGCCCCTGGCTTACGTAATCCTAGATACGTCTAGCCCCTGGCTTACGTAATCCTAGATATGTCTAGCCCCTGGCTTACGTAATCCTAGATATGTCTAGCCCCTGGCTTACGTAATCCTAGATATGTCTAGCCCCTGGCTTACGTAATCCTAGGTACGTCTAGCCCCTGGCTTATGTAATCCTAGATACGTCTAGCCCCTGGCTTACGTAATCCTAGATATGTCTAGCCCCTGGCTTACGTAATCCTAGATATGTCTAGCCCCTGGCTTACGTAATCCTAGATATGTCTAGCCCCTGGCTTACGTAATCCTAGATACGTCTAGCCCCTGGCTTACGTAATCCTAGATACGTCTAGCCCCTGGCTTACGTAATCCTAGATATGTCTAGCCCCTGGCTTACGTAATCCTAGATATGCCTAGCCCCTGGCTTACGTAATCCTAGATATGTCTAGCCCCTGGCTTATGTAATCCTAGATATGTCTAGCCCCTGGCTTACGTAATCCTAGATACGTCTAGCCCCTGGCTTACGTAATCCTAGATATGCCTAGCCCCTGGCTTACGTAATCCTAGATATGTCTAGCCCCTGGCTTACGTAATCCTAGATATGTCTAGCCCCTGGCTTTATCCTAGATAATCTGGCTTACTAGATATGTCTAGCCCCTGGCTTACGTAATCCTAGATATGTCTAGCCCCTGGCTTACGTAATCCTAGATATGTCTAGCCCCTTGGCTTACGTAATCCTAGATATGTCTAGCCCCTGGCTTACGTAATCCTAGATATGTCTAGCCCCTGGCTTACGTAATCCTAGATATGTCTAGCCCCTGGCTTACGTAATCCTAGATATGTCTAGCCCCTGGCTTACGTAATCCTAGATATGTCTAGCCCCTGGCTTACGTAATCCTAGATATGTCTAGCCCCTGGCTTACGTAATCCTAGATATGTCTAGCCCCTGGCTTACGTAATCCTAGATATGTCTAGCCCCTGGCTTACGTAATCCTAGATATGTCTAGCCCCTGGCTTACGTAATCCTAGATATGTCTAGCCCCTGGCTTACGTAATCCTAGATATGTCTAGCCCCTGGCTTACGTAATCCTAGATATGTCTAGCCCCTGGCTTACGTAATCCTAGATATGTCTAGCCCCTGGCTTACGTAATCCTAGATATGTCTAGCCCCTGGCTTACGTAATCCTAGATATGCCTAGCCCCTGGCTTACGTAATCCTAGATATGTCTAGCCCCTGGATTACGTAATCCTAGATATGCCTAGCCCCCTGGCTTACGTAATCCTAGATATGTCTAGCCCCTGGCTTACGTAATCCTATAGATATGTCTAGCCCCTGGCTTACGTAATCCTAGATATGTCTAGCCCCTGGCTTACGTAATCCTAGATATGTCTAGCCCCTGGCTTACGTAATCCTAGATATGTCTAGCCCCTGGCTTACGTAATCCTAGGTATGTCTAGCCCCTGGCTTACGTAATCCTAGATATGTCTAGCCCCTGGCTTACGTAATCCTAGATATGTCTTAGCATCTGGCTTACGTAATCCTAGATATGTCTAGCCCCTGGCTTACGTAATCCTAGATATGTCTAGCCCCTGGCTTACGTAATCCTAGATATGCCTAGCCCCTGGCTTACGTAATCCTAGATATGTCTAGCCCCTGGATTACGTAATCCTAGATATGCCTAGCCCCTGGCTTACGTAATCCTAGATATGTCTAGCCCCTGGCTTACGTAATCCTATAGATATGTCTAGCCCCTGGCTTACGTAATCCTAGATATGTCTAGCCCCTGGCTTACGTAATCCTAGATATGTCTAGCCCCTGGCTTACGTAATCCTAGATATGTCTAGCCCCTGGCTTACGTAATCCTAGGTATGTCTAGCCCCTGGCTTACGTAATCCTAGATATGTCTAGCCCCTGGCTTACGTAATCCTAGATATGTCTAGCCCCTGGCTTACGTAATCCTAGATATGTCTAGCCCCTGGCTTACGTAATCCTAGATATGTCTAGCCCCTGGCTTACGTAATCCTAGATATGTCTAGCCCCTGGCTTACGTAATCCTAGATACGTCTAGCCCCTGGCTTACGTAATCCTAGATACGTCTAGCCCCTGGCTTACGTAATCCTAGATATGTCTAGCCCCTGGCTTACGTAATCCTAGAATATGCCTAGCCCCTGGCTTACGTAATCCTAGATATGTCTAGCCCCTGGCTTATGTAATCCTAGATATGTCTAGCCCCTGGCTTACGTAATCCTAGATACGTCTAGCCCCTGGCTTACGTAATCCTAGATATGCCTAGCCCCTGGCTTACATAATCCTAGATATGTCTAGCCCCTGGCTTACGTAATCCTAGATATGTCTAGCCCCTGGCTTACGTAATCCTAGATATGTCTAGCCCCTGGCTTACGTAATCCTAGATATGTCTAGCCCCTGGCTTACATAATCCTAGATATGTCTAGCCCCTGGCTTACGTAATCCTAGATATGTCTAGCCCCTGGCTTACGTAATCCTAGTATGTCTAGCCCTTGGCTTACGTAATCCTAGATATGTCTAGCCCCTGGCTTACGTAATCCTAGATATGTCTAGCCCCTGGCTTACGTAATCCTAGATATGTCTAGCCCCTGGCTTACGTAATCCTAGATATGTCTAGCCCCTGGCTTACGTAATCCTAGATATGTCTAGCCCCTGGCTTACGTAATCCTAGATATGTCTAGCCCCTGGCTTACGTAATCCTAGATATGTCTAGCCCCTGGCTTACGTAATCCTAGATATGTCTAGCCCCTGGCTTACGTAATCCTAGATATGTCTAGCCCCTGGCTTACGTAATCCTAGATATGTCTAGCCCCTGGCTTACGTAATCCTAGATATGTCTAGCCCCTGGCTTACGTAATCCTAGATATGTCTAGCCCCTGGCTTACGTAATCCTAGATATGTCTAGCCCCTGGCTTACGTAATCCTAGATATGTCTAGCCCCTGGCTTACGTAATCCTAGATATGTCTAGCCCCTGGCTTACGTAATCCTAGATATGTCTAGCCCCTGGCTTACGTAATCCTAGATATGTCTAGCCCCTGGCTTACGTAATCCTAGATATGTCTAGCCCCTGGCTTACGTAATCCTAGATATGTCTAGCCCCTGGCTTACGTAATCCTAGATATGTCTAGCCCCTGGCTTACGTAATCCTAGATATGTCTAGCCCCTGGCTTACGTAATCCTAGGTATGTCTAGCCCCTGGCTTACGTAATCCTAGATATGTCTACCTACGCCCCTGGCTTACGTAATCCTAGATATGTCTAGCCCCTGGCTTACGTAATCCTAGATATGTCTAGCCCCTGGCTTACGTAATCCTAGATATGTCTAGCCCCTGGCTTACGTAATCCTAGATATGTCTAGCCCCTGGCTTACGTAATCCTAGATATGTCTAGCCCCTGGCTTACGTAATCCTAGATATGTCTAGCCCCTGGCTTACGTAATCCTAGATATGTCTAGCCCCTGGCTTACGGATATTACTGTTACGAATCCTAGATATGCCTAGCCCCTGGCTTACGTAATCCTAGATATGTCTAGCCCCTGGCTTACGTAATCCTAGATATGTCTAGCCCCTGGCTTACGTAATCCTAGATATGTCTAGCCCCTGGCTTACGTAATCCTAGATATGTCTAGCCCCTGGCTTACGTAATCCTAGATATGTCTAGCTAGCCCCTGGCTTACGTAATCCTAGATATGTCTAGCCCCTGGCTTACGTAATCCTAGATATGTCTAGCCCCTGGCTTACGTAATCCTAGATATGTCTAGCCCCTGGCCTACGTAATCCTAGGTATGTCTAGCCCCTGGCTTACGTAATCCTAGATATGTCTAGCCCCTGGCTTACTTAGAGAATCATTAACCGACTGACAAGACTAACTTACGTTCATGACTCTATCAGTGTCAGTTAAATTGGACATATCTGCTGGGATGTAATCGAAAATGGCTGACTTATCACCAAGCTCACGACATCGGGCCACAACCTGTTGACCGAAAACATTGTAGTGGTTACAACATGAACATACATGTATGTTGAAAGAATTACTGAATTCAAAAGTATATTCATCACATCTGGTACCTCAAAATAAAACATGAAAAGATTTTATTTTCAATTGTAAATTTAAAATGTCAGTAAATTGCAGTTTTAAAATACTATTATGTATCATAATTGACAAATTTTAGGGATATCATTTCAGAATTTTTCACACCGGAAACATTACATCCCCGATACTACAGGGGTTACTATCACTGATGTTTTAAGCGGAAGGAAACATTAATACCGCTGTGAAATTTGGTTGCCTCTAAACATCTACATTACAGTGTATTGAATATGAAAAAACGTTCATTATCTGTCAGAGTATATGAAAACTTTCTGGCCACAATTTCTTGATTGAAACGCATAAATTTAAGTTTTGGGGTGAAATTAATACTGCAGTGAAATTTGGTTGCCTCTAACTATGTATATTACAGTGTATTGAATCTGAAATTTAAATGTTCACTTCAAGTCAGAATCTATGGAAACTTTCTGGCCCTGATTTTTTGATTAATTAAAACGCCTCGATTTAAGTTTTGGGGAGAAATTGAGGATTTATACCTTAGAGACAATTTATTTTGAAGCTTCCAGTCCTAAAATTTTAATCAATCTTTAAAACACGTACCTCACGTAGACGTTGTTCTCTGCGTGCTGTTACAATGACATTGGCTCCCATACGCGCGAAGTGATAGGCCATCTGTTCTCCGATCCCCGTGGAAGCTCCGGTGATCAGCACACGTTTCCCTTGGACCACATCTGTATAACATGATAGTGATTCTAAGTGATTGAATAGTATTTTAATGTTTTCTTACCAATTTATCAACTTAAATTATGCAAGTTCTCTCAAGTAGTTTTTTAATATCTTCAACATTTGATAGGGAATGTACATCTTATATCTATTCAAGAAAATTGTCAGTAATCTTAGAGTCGAATTAAACACTTCCTTTCTTTGATATTAAAGAGATGAAGGGAGATAACTCTTTCAACCTATAGCAAAGACACAATCTTTCTTGGATTAAAACTCTCAGTTGGTCATTTTTTTGTGTCACTGGTGGTGGAAGTGGATTGACAACTAGTCTAAAAATATTTTAAGATGCTGCGTACACCACTGATGAATGTTTTTTTTTTCTATCAAAAAGGATCAGACAAATGAGTATTTTTCTTCAGTTACAAAAGTTACTTATAATACACCATCATCACCATCAAAAAGTGTGAGCTTTTTTATTTACTTAATCATAAAAATATCAAAAATGATTTATTGCGTCCCAAAAAATTCCATGACACTATGTCCTATATGGAATGAAGTATGTTAATTGTGCATGCGCCAAGAGCATAATAAATTATTTTGTTATTACATATTTGATTATGTACTTTAGTATTAATCACACACATATACACACAATTAAACATTTTTGTTCAAATAACGAGTATTTTTTATGCTCTGTCGGTGGTGGAGCATCTTTACCCAAAACTGTTAAGTCTTGATTAAAGTATAAGGGGAACAACTCTTACTACTTTGACAAAAAAAACTTATTTTATATATTTATGATTTGAAGGGAGACAACTCTAACAACCTTGACATCCAAGCCTCTGTCTTACCTGGATTGAAGTCATCTATCAGCCAGTATCCAACTATTAAGCCTATAAGAATGGCCAGTAGCTTCTTCCACATAGCAGCCAGCCAGCGTGGCGCCTGAAACGTCAGACATTTTTATCGCAATTAGTATTAATTAAATTATCACCTACAGGGTCTACATGTGGCTATAACAGGGAACGGAGACATGTTGCTACTTTACATGCAGATGGGAGATACTTCTTCACTGGTCAAACTCGATATTATCTGTAAGCAAGAAATTTCCTGGCTTCCACATGAAGTTCAAATTGGACAGTATGTGTACTGGATAGGCATGCTACATAAAAAAATATGTACATTTGCATGGTCTCGAGTATAGTATAAAAAAGACTTTCCTCATAATAAAATTATTTTAAAATATTTTAGTTCTGTCATCAAAGTATAAGAATTGACAATGATATGATGTCTGTTCTCGAGTATAGAGTGATGAAAAGAGTTTTTCTTCATTAAAAAATATTCTAAAATCTTGTAATTACAAGATATTCTAAAATCGTGTAATTACGAGACATTCTAAAATCTTGAAGTAACAAAATATTCTCAAATCTTGTAGTTACCAGATATTATACTTACAAGATATTCTCAAATCTTGTAGTTACCAGATATTATACTTACAAGATATTCTCAAATCTTGTAGTTACCAGATATTATACTAATAGATATTATACTTACAAGATATTGTCAAATCTTGTAGTTACTAGATATTATACTTACAAGATATTGTCAAATCTTGTAGTTACCAGATCTTACAAGATATTGTCAAATCTTATAGTTACCAGATATTATACTTACAAGATATTCTCAAATCTTGTGTTTACAAGATATTCTAAAATCTTGTGTTTACAAGACATTCTTACGAGATAAACCAGGTCATTGAATGAGGATACATCAAGATCCTGTATTTCTGTCGGTCTGTAAGCCATATCAGAGTTATGCAGTTGGTATCACCACAGGAAAGGTCTCCTCAACCTTCTAACAACTCGTGTGAAGCAGGACCTTCTCATAAACAATCAACACTAATACAACAAACAATGACTAGTTGTTTAGGTTATTTATTTATTTTATTTTATTTTGCCAACCCCAAAACCATCCTTTTATTATATTAACTATTGATTGTTATCATTTCATTTATGTATTTTATTTTTTATTTTATTTAATTTTAATTTTTTTTTTTATTTCATTTTTTTTTTTTTTTTTTAAATTTTATTTATTTATTTTTTGGGAGAGTGAGTGTGGGGTTGACCATGATCAAGTCATAATCTACCGAAGAAGTATTATTTATTTTTGTGATTCTACAAGTCCTCTACCTTTCGCCAGTTATCAAAACTTTCAAATGTAACTGTGTATATGCCATTCATAATCATCTATTTACCAGTAACCTCTAGACAAACCATGTATCATTCAACAACAGACTATTTCTTTTAAATCTAACTTCATTAATGCAAATTTGAAAGTTGTGGTTAAATGTGATTCGGTGAGAGATGGTTTTATATATCTGAAATGGAATACAAAATTCATGTGAATGATATAATTCAGATCCACATCAAACCGAAAATTACACTCAAAAACAAAACTTGAATAAGCCCTCGTTTCAATTTTTGTAGATAATATTTTCTAAGTGTCATACATCTGGTTCGCTGTAAATGTTGGAGGTTTATCAAGATATAAACGCTATTTGTCCCATCATTCCAGTTAACTGTTATCGGCAGGGTGTCCCCGACCAGAAAATTAGACTGAATTATCATAACGTACACAATAAAATGTACATAAATTTTATACAAAGCTGCCATTTATCCTGTAGGAAATATATTACTGGGGGGGAAAAGGCCACTTATTATGGAGGAAAGGGTGCACCTAGCTGAACACTGGCCATAACTTTATCCACGAGACTGAAATTTATTATAGAGTCTTCTTTTAGTTTTGGCAAGATTGTCAGAACCAATGATAATGTGGTTGTTTGAAGGGAGAGCAGGGGCACAAAGAAAGTTATTTATAGTACTATAATTTTTACATACATTATATTTTTTTCCCTTTAATTTTCATTTTTTTCCCTCTCTCTAAATTTCTTTTTTTTAGTTTTTAGAGTCACTTTAGGATAATACAAAAGAGGATCATATTAAGATGAATTACAGCAGGCAATTGCATAAATATATAAAAAATAGGGTCATTTTTAGATTTTAGATGAATAAAAACAGGACAATTTTATAATTGTATAAAAGAAGACATTTTTAGAGGATTTACAACATGACAATTATATAATTATCTCAATAAAAAAAGGGTAATTTAATGTTTTTTTTTTTGATGAATTATGAGCTGATGATAGTACGATTATACAAAAAGGGGGTAATGTTTTAGATGAATTACTACTTGATGATTGTATAATTATACCAAAAAGGGGGTAATGTTTTAGATGAATTACGATCTGATGATAGTATATTTATACCAAAAAGGGGGTAATGTTTTAGATGAATTACGATCTGATGATAGTATATTTATACCAAAAAGGGGGTAATGTTTTAGATGAATTACGACATGATGATAGTATTATTATACCAAAAAGGGGGGATTTTAAGATGAATTACGACATGACAATTATATTGTATACTTATACCAAAAAGAATAGGGATTTTCAGATTAATTATGACCTGTGTACCAAAAAGAGGGTGATTTTTTTATGAATAAAGTCCTGACAATAGTATATTTATACCAAAAACAGGGTGATTTTTAGATCTAGATGAATAATGACAAAACAATTTTATAAGTATACAAAAAGTCATTTTTAGAGGATTCGCGACATGACAATAGTATAATTCTACCAAAAAGAGAGTGATTTTTAGATGAATTATGACCTGACATTTGTATAATAATATCAAAAAGATATATGTATATTTTTAGATGAATTACAATATGATTATACCAAAAGGAGGGTGATTTTTAGATGAATTATGTCCTAATGATAGTATGATTATACCAAAAGGAGGGTGATTTTTTAGATGAATTATGTCCTAATTATAGTATGATTATACCAAAAGGAGGGTGATTTTTTTATTGAATTATGACCTGACAATTATATAATATTATAGAAAAAGACAGGGATTTTTAGATGAATTACGACCTGACAATTGTATAATTACACCTAAACAGACTAGGGGAAACCTTCTAGAGTCAAAATGCACCAAAGCGTGGCTAATGTGAAAACTGATTTTAATCTGAGATGTCACATCCCGATGGACTAATGTGGTACAAATTTGTCCTCATTATCTAGTGCAGAGTGGGGATCACCAGATCACTTGGTGTAACATATGACAGAGTATCTGATCCAGTGGAATGTCCTCATCCATGTAATAGTGAATCCTGTTAGTATTACAAGAGCCAGTCTCCTCACTTAACCCTGTCCACCCACTCATTTCACATACTACCCCCCCCCCCTCCCATACTCTCTTTCCCCTTCCCATACTTTCTTACTCCCTCCCCCTCCCATATTCTCATACTCCCCCCCTCCTATATTCAAATAATCCCTCATTCTTCAACATTGACATATTTCCTCCCTTCATCCACACCTTAAAATACTCCCTCCCCCAACATTGACATATTTCCTCCCTTCCCTCCACACCTTCAAATATTCCCTTCCCCAACATTCACATAATTCCTCGCTTCCCTCCATACCTTCAAATATTCCCTCCCCCAACATTCAAATATTTCCTCCCTTCCCTCAAAACCTTCAAATATTCCCTCCCCCAACATTCACATATTTCCTCCCTCCCCTCCACACATTTAAATACTCCCTCCCCCAACATTCACATATTTCTTCCCTTCCCTCCACACATTTAAATACTCCCTCCCCCAACATTCACATATTTCCTCCCTTCATCCACACCTTAAAATACTCCCTCCCCCAACATTGACATATTTCCTCCCTTCCCTCCACACCTTCAAATATTCCCTTCCCCAACATTCACATAATTCCTCGCTTCCCTCCATACCTTCAAATATTCCCTCCCCCAACATTCAAATATTTCCTCCCTTCCCTCAAAACCTTCAAATATTCCCTCCCCCAACATTCACATATTTCCTCCCTCCCCTCCACACATTTAAATACTCCCTCCCCCAACATTCACATATTTCTTCCCTTCCCTCCACACATTTAAATACTCCCTCCCCCAACATTCACATATTTCCTCCCTTCCCTCCACACCTTCAAATACTCCCTCCCCCAACATTCACATATTTCCTCCCTTCCCTTCACACCTTCAAATACTCCCTCTCTCTCCCAACATTCACATATTTCCTCCCTTCCCTTCACACCTTCAAATACTCCCTCTCTCCTGCAATATTCACATATTTCCTCCCTTCCCTTCACACCTTCAAATACTCCCTCTCTCCTGCAACATTCACATATTTCCTCCCTTCCCTTCACACCTTCAAATACTCCCTCTCTCCTGCAACATTCACATATTTCCTCCCTTCCCTTCACACCTTCAAATACTCCCTCTCTCCTGCAACATTCACATATTTCCTCCCTTCCCTTCACACCTTCAAATACTCCCTCTCTCCCCCAACATTCACATATTTCCTCCCTTCCCTTCACACCTTCAAATACTCCCCTCTCCCCCAACATTCACATATTTCCCCCCTTCCCTTCACACCTTCAAATACTCCCTCTCTCCCCCAACATTCACATATTTCCTCCCTTCCCTTCACACCTTCCAAATACTCCCCTCCCCAACAATTACATATTCCCCCTTCCCTTCACACCTTCAAAATATCCCCTCCCCCAACCTTCCACATATTTCTCCCTTCCCTTCAAATATCCCTCCCCCAATATTCACATATTTTCCCCCTTCCCTTCACACCTTCAAAATACTCCCTCACCCAACATTTACATATTTCCTCCCTTCCCTTCACACCTTCAAAATACTCCCTCCCCCAACATTTACATATTTCCTCCCTTCCCTTCACACCTTCAAATACTCCCTCCCCCAACATTCACATATTTCCTCCCTTCCCTTCACACCTTCAAATACTCCCTCCCCCAACATTCACATATTTCCCCCCTTCCCTTCACACCTTCAAATACTCCCCCTCCCCCAACATTCACATATTTCCTCCCTTCCCCTTCACACCTTCAAATACTCCCTCTCTCCCCCAACATTCACATATTTCCTCCCTTCCCTTCACACCTTCAAATACTCCCCTCTCCCCCAACATTCACATATTTCCCCCCTTCCCTTCACACCTTCAAATACTCCCTCTTCCCCCAACATTCACATATTTCCCTCCCTTCACACCTTCAAATACTCCCTCTCTCCCCCAACATTCACATATTTCCTCCCTTCCCTTCACACCTTCAAATACTCCCTCTCTCCCCCAACATTCACATATTTCCTCCCTTCCCTTCACACACCTTCAAATACTCCCTCCCCCAACATTCACATATTTCCTCCCTTCCCTTCACACCTTCAAATACTCCCTCCCCCAACATTCACATATTTCCTCCCTTCCCTTCACACCTTCAAATACTCCCTCCCCCAACATTCACATATTTCCTCCCTTCCCTTCACACCTTCAAATACTCCCTCTCTCCCAACATTCACATATTTCCTCCCTTCCCTTCACACCTTCAAATACTCCCTCTCTCCCCCAACATTCACATATTTCCTCCCTTCCCTTCACACCTTCAAATACTCCCTCTCTCCCCCAACATTCACATATTTCCTCCCTTCCCTTCACACCTTCAAATACTCCCCTCTCCCCCAACATTCACATATTTCCCCCCTTCCCTTCACACCTTCAAAATACTCCCTCTCCCCCAACATTCACATATTTCCTCCCTTCCCTTTACCTTCAAATACTCCCTCTCTCCCCAACATTCACATATTTTCCCCCTTCCCTTCACACCTTCAAAATACTCCCTCTCCCCCAACATTCACATATTTCCTCCCTTCCCTTCACACCTTCAAATACTCCCTCCCCAACATTCACATATTTCCTCCCTTCCCTTCACACACTTCAAATACTCCCTCCCCCCAACATTCACATATTTCCTCCCTTCCCTTCACACCTTCAAATACTCCCTCCCCCAACATTCACATATTTCCTCCCTTCCCTTCACACCTTCAAATACTCCTCATACTCCCCCCAACATTCACATATTTCCCCCCTTCCCTTCACACCTTCAAATACTCCCTCCCCCAACATTCACATATTTCCTCCCTTCCCTTCACACCTTCAATACTCCCTCCCCCCAACATTCACATATTTCCTCCCTTCCCTTCACACCTTCAAATACTCCCTCCCCCAACATTCACATATTTCCTCCCTTCCCTTCACACCTTCAAATACTCCCCTCCCCCAACATTCACATATTTCCTCCCTTCCCTTCACACCTTCAAATACTCCCCTCCCCCAACATTCACATATTTCCTCCCTTCCCTTCACACCTTCAAATACTCCCTCTCCCCCAACATTCACATATTTCCTCCCTTCCCTTCACACCTTCAAATACTCCCCCCCCCAACATTCACATATTTCCTCCCTTCCCTTCCACACCTTCAAATACTCCCTCTCTCCCCCAACATTCACATATTTCCTCCCTTCCCTTCACACCTTCAAATACTCCCTCCCCCAACATTCACATATTTCCTCCCTTCCCTTCACACCTTCAAATACTCCCTCTCTCCTGCAACATTCACATATTTCCTCCCTTCCCTTCAACACCTTCAAATACTCCCCTCCCCCAACATTCACATATTTTCCTCCCTTCCCTTCACACCTTCAAATACTCCCTCCCCCAACATTCACATATTTCCTCCCTTCCCTTCACACCTTCAAATACTCCCTCCCCCAACATTCACATATTTCCTCCCTTCCCTTCACACCTTCAAATACTCCCTCTCTCCCCCAACATTCACATATTTCCTCCCTTCCCTTCACACCTTCAAATACTCCCTCTCTCCCCCAACATTCACATATTTCCTCCCTTCCCTTCACACCTTCAAATACTCCCTCCCCCAACATTCACATATTTTCTCCCTTCCCTTCACACCTTCAAATACTCCCTCCCCCAACATTCACATATTTCCTCCCTTCCCTCCACACCTTCAAATACTCCCCTCCCCAACATTCACATATTTCCTCCCTTCCCTTCACACCTTCAAATACTCCCTCCCCCAACATCCACATATTTCCTCCCTTCCCTTCACACCTTCAAATACTCCCTCCCCCAACATTCACATATTTCCTCCCTTCCCTTCACACCTTCAAATACTCCCTCCCCCAACATTCACATATTTCCTCCCTTCCCTTCATACCTTCAAATACTCCCCCTCCCCCAACATTCACATATTTCCTCCCTTCCCTTCACACCTTCAAATACTCCCTCCCCCAACATTCACATATTTCCTCCCTTCCCTCCATACCTTCAAATACCCCCCCCCAACATTCCACATATTTCCTCCCTTCCCTTCACACCTTCAAATACTCCCTCCCCCAACATCACATATTTCCTCCCTTCCCTCCATACCTTCAAATACCCCCTCCCCAACATTCACATATTTCCTCCCTTCCCTTCACACCTTCAAATACTCCCTCCCCCAACATTCACATATTTCCTCCCTTCCCTCCATACCTTCAAATACCTCCCTCCCCCAACATTCACATATTTCCTCCCTTCCCTTCACACCTTCAAATACTCCCTCCCCCAACATTCACATATTTCCTCCCTTCCCTTCCACACCTTCAAATACTCCCTCCCCAACATTCCACATATTTCCTCCCTTCCCTCCACACCTTCAAATACTCCCTCCTCCCCCAACATTCACATATTTCCTCCCTTCCCTTCACACCTTCAAATACTCCCTCCCCCAACATTCACATATTTCCTCCCTTCCCTCCACACCTTCAAATACTCCCTCCTCCCCCAACATCCACATATTTTCCTCCCTTCCCTCCACACCTTCAAATACTCCCCTCCCCCAACATTCACATATTTCCTCCCTTCCCTCCACACCTTCAAATACTCCCTCCCCCCAACATTCACATATTTCCTCCCTTCCCTCCACACCTTCAAATACTCCCTCCCCCAACATCCACATATTTCCTCCCTTCCCTCCACACCTTCAAATACTCCCTCCCCCAACATCCACATATTTCCTCCCTTCCTTCACACCTTCAAATACTCCCTCTCTCCTGCAACATTCACATATTTCCTCCCTTCCCTTCACACCTTCAAATACTCCCTCCCCCAACATTCACATATTTCCTCCCTTCCCTCCACACCTTCAAATACTCCCTCCCCCAACATTCACATATTTCCTCCCTTCCCTTCACACCTTCAAATACTCCCTCCTCCCCCAACATTCACATATTTCCTCCCTTCCCTTCACACCTTCAAATACTCCCTCCCCCAACATCCACATATTTCCTCCCTTCCCTTCACACCTTCAAATACTCCCTCCCCCAACATTCACATATTTCCTCCCTTCCCTCCATACCTTCAAATACTCCCTCCCCCAACATTCACATATTTCCTCCCTTCCCTTCACACCTTCAAATACTCCCTCCCCCAACATCCACATATTTCCTCCCTTCCCTCCACACCTTCAAATACTCCCTCCCCCAACATTCACATATTTCCTCCCTTCCCTTCACACCTTCAAATACTCCCTCCCCCAACATTCACATATTTCCTCCCTTCCCTCCACACCTTCAAATACTCCCTCTCCCCCAACATTCACATATTTCCTCCCTTCCCTTCACACCTTCAAATACTCCCTCCCTCCCCCAACATTCACATATTTCCTCCCTTCCCTTCACACCTTCAAATATACTCCCTCCCCCAACATTCACATATTTCCTCCCTTCCCTTCACACCTTCAAATACTCCCTCCCCCAACATTCACATATTTCCTCCCTTCCCCTCCACACCTTCAAATACTCCCTCCCCACACATATTCATTCACATATTTTCCCCCTTCCCTTCACACCTTCAAAATACTCCCTCACCCAACATTTACATATTTTCCTCCCTTCCCTCCACACCTTCAAATACTCCCTCCCCCAACATCCACATATTTCCTCCCTTCCCTCCACACCTTCAAATACTCCCTCCCTCCCCCAACATCCACATATTTCCTCCCTTCCCTCCACACCTTCAAATACTCCCTGCCTGAGATACAGGAGGGACAAGTGGAACACGAGAGACACAGAAGGGATGGTGTTAATTTAGTGTGAGGAGAGAGGATGAGGAGTGCTAATATGGGGAGATTAAGTGTTAATGGAATGAATACAAATATAGGGCTCCTTCTAAATGTCGTAAAGATGCTCCACCGCTGACAAATGGTGTTTTTTCACTATCATAAACAAGAGCAAATGATTTAGTATTTTTCTTCAATTACAAAAGTTACTTACTTTACACCATTATCACCATTGGAAAGTTTGACCTTTTAATTTTACTTCAAGTTAAAATTACAAAAAATAACTAATTGTATCCCGAAAAAATTCTGTGGCACTATATTCTATATGGAATGAAATACTGCTTGCACATGCACAAAAGGCAAAATAAATTATTTTATATCATTTTTTGTGTTAATTAGACCCATATATACACGATTAAACATCAATTATTGTTCAAGTGATAAATATAATTGATGCTCTGTCGGCGGTGGAGCATCTTTAAGAGATGAGCTTATTTGACGAGGCCGAAGTGGGATTGTCACTATAACAACATGGGAAGCATTAATAATTGTTTATACATGTATATATAAAATGGAAGGGATAGTTATATAAGCACATCACATCTAAAACACAAAATAAACATTTATAATTGACAAATATGATACACCAGTAGTACAAAACATGTGTAAAACAGACAATAGGTGGCACCACCAGTCTGATGGTCATAGTTACAAAAATGTTTGATCATAGTCATCAAAACGTTTGATCAGAGTACCATGAAATATTCCCATTGAAGGAAATGTTCAACAGTTCATGAAATATAAACTAATGTATTGCTTGAATTATTAGAGCAAGAAGCGCCTGGACTAGTAAATAATACATAAATTAGGGTAAAGTACAAAATTATAAATAACAGGAGTAAACATTTGTATCACTGTTAAAGTCTAGAGCTTTTTATGTTAATTCATGTACATATAAACAGAGAACTTCCATACAGTTCAACAAAGTAAAAACATTGATATACATAAAGCCAAAATATTGATATGGATGTATGTATGTGAGTATTAAGATTTACTTAGAGCACAAACAAAAATTCACCATTAGACATGTTTTTCTTTTTATAGGCCAACTTCCTTTCTGAAACGGCTTTTCATTTTTGAAATGGTGAGATTGATAATTTTGTAGAGTTGCAAGATTTTATTAGTTTACCGTTTATACTGTTCTTTTCATCACTTTCAGAGCAATCAAATCAAAATAAAATAAATGTTAAATATTATAACATCGGTCGTCAAATATTTCCTGTCGTCGTCCTAATTACCGTGCGTTAGTTGAATATGAAAATTCCAGATGGTAAAACTGCGACAGGAATCTTCATCCAAACATACATTTGTTTGGTGTTGTAGTCTTATCTTTGGCTATCAAATTAAACTTTCTTACGTCATCATTTTTATGAAGAACTTTTAATTTTTGTTTCGGAAAAGTGTTGGGCTTTTAAATAAACAACTCCACATTAAAGTGTTGTTTCATTACATAACAATGAAAGATTTATATTCAGGTAACATAAGGCACTACCAAATAATACCCTAAAACAATATGCTTGCATTACCTTGATATAGATTATCTCCCCTTATCCAAATTTAACTGTTAATAAATGTAAATTTTAATAACCATGTAGAAATCCTAAACCTAGTTGATTTCCTAATTTCTTTGTGGATTTTTAAAAACATTATCATGATATAATAACCAACTTCTCTTATTCAATTAATTCAACACTGATTAAACTGAATTATTTCCCCTTATTTCCATTTGATAGTATATACCAATTACAAGAAAAATAAAGCTGAATTATCCCCCATAATTCCTCAGATGTTGTTTACCAAATACAATAAGATTAAAACTGAATTATCTCCCCTTAATTCCATTTGATAGTGTATACTAAGTACAAAAAAATTCAAACTGAATTATCTCCCCTGTTGTCTCATGATAAAACAGATTCCATGTCAGCTAAATATAAAGCATCAGTAATTTTTTTATCAGTATAACATTCCTGCATTCTGATACACATGTAGTTCTGCAATGCAATGCACATGCAACCTTTATCCCAAACCACATGATAAAATTGAAGTTGTCTCCCCTGTCAAATTATTAGTCAGACTTATTCACCCCTTATGACATATTTGAACTCTTCCAGTTCCAAGGCTGGACTTGTTCATAATGGCATTACAGGGGTGTGTTAGTAAAGACACACAGACATTACTCACCTGGAGCTGAGGGACTTTAGCAGGGCTGGGACTTTCAAAGGAAGGTGATAACACACAGGAATTTTTAAATGTCTCTGTCATGTTTGTACTGCATGTACAACAAGGTTATCTGAAGATACAAAAGGTATAATGGTCCTGTTAGTGTCAATCCCAAGAGACAAAAGGCAGAATGGTCCTGTAAGTGTCAATATTGAGGTACAAAACGTATAATGGTCCTGTTAGTGTCAGAGTCAAGATACTGAAGGCAAAATGATCCTGTTAAAGACAATCTCAAGATACAAAAGGTACAATGGTCCTGTTAGTGTCAATCTCACGAAACAAAAGGCAGGATGGTCCTGTTACAGTCAATCTCAAGAGACAAAAGGTACAATGGTCCTGTTAGTGTCAATCCCATGAGACAAAAGGCAGAATGGTCCTGTTACAGTCAATCTCAAGATACAAAAGGCATAATGGCTGTTATTAGAGTCAATATCCAGATACAAAAGGCATAATGGTCCTGTTACATTCAATATATAGGAACAAAAGGCAGAATGGTCCTGTTTATAAGATTCAAGATACAGAAGGTCCTCTATCTGACAATGCATCAAGCACTGGTCAGAAATGTGCTAAGGAGAAAAAAAATATATATTATAAGTTTATATTGGTCTTGATCAAATTGACCTTCAATTGACAAAGCCTTGTGGCTCACTAAAAATAGAATATTGGTTTAATAAATGACTATGATATTTCAGCAAATCTTTCATTCTCCCATCCAAAAGGACCAATGAAAGGACTCACTAATCAGCTCTGAGCCATTCTCCCATCCAAACGGACCAATGAAAGGACTCACTAATCAGCTCTGAGCCTTTCAGTCAATCAACAGTAGCATATCTGTATATTTTTCTTTGTTCTAATTTTAACTAATGCACCCCTGAAGACGCATTTCGGCTCTTCCAAATCAAAGACTAGACCAGTCCATTATGAAATTTCAGGGGTGAATGGACGCATATCTGGTTATTAGAAAATCGCACTGATCAAGCTAAACATGCAATAAGAAAATCCTATACAAATGCTTTATGTCATTCTTCTTTGTAAAATATGAAAAATAAACATGAAACGTGAAAAATCAATTCACGCACTGTAAGATAATCCCTACAGCTTTATCTTATGTAATCAAAGTACACAGTTTGACATTTGATATAGGTTACACTGTTTATTTTTCACTTAAAAAACACAATTTTTTAATTTATTCACCCCTAGAGACACATTTAGGCTCTCCTAAATCAAAGACTAGACCAGTCCATTATGAAATTTAAGGGGTGAATGATCATAAGTTAAAGCCTAAAATGAAAACAACCTAGAAAACAAACTTTTACAGAGATAATTCAAACAGCAAAGATTTTTAAGAACAAGTTATGATATCATGAAAACCAAACAATATGTTTAGGTTTTAAATTTTTCTGAACTTTTCTCTGCTAAGGAAATTTTGTATAAAACTGTAAATAAAATACTGTTAATACTAAACTCACCTTCAATGTTTTCATTCAATTTTTGAAGAAAAAGATGACATGGAAGTTGGAATCTTTGTATTACGTAGTAGGATGGTGCTAATCAGTGACATCCTGCGGTACCACAGAGTTTATCACAGATATACATATACAGGGGATCTCTAATATATAGGATATCTTACACAAGTGTTCATTTCATATGAGATTTAATGAAACAAGTCAAAGAAGTTTCTATTTTTGGGAACCGTGTCGAGCAAAAATTAAAACTTCGAGAGGAGTTTCATAAAGTCTCATATGAAATGAACACAAATTTGTTAGATATACTTTTTATCACATTACTACAAATACCTACATAACAAAGAATTTCACGTCAAAATGTATTCCGAAAATCCAGCAGAGGCTTCATTTAAACTAACT
Organism: Argopecten irradians; assembly: GCF_041381155.1. NCBI lineage: Eukaryota > Metazoa > Mollusca > Bivalvia > Pectinida > Pectinidae > Argopecten > Argopecten irradians. The sequence continues at coordinate 32,088,385 of NC_091146.1, forward strand.
CATGAATAAAACAATTTTTAAAAAAAAAAATTAAAAAAAAGTCCCAATATATTACCAGAAGCCCTTCACCTCTGGGTTGCGACTATGAATCCCATGTGGGGCAGTTGCCACATATATACTGACTGCTGGCTGGTGGTTTTTCTCAGGGTACTCAACTGTCTAAACCAGGTACATCTTTAAATGACTCTGGCAGTTAATAGGAGGTTATACTAAACAAACAAATCAACCAAATGCCTTAAAACAAAAACACGATTCTCCACATCAACTTGAAATTCGTACAGAATTTAGGATCCAGGGTATGAAGATTTGTAACCTATATATACTTACATACTCAACAGGTAAAAAATTCCCAGGTGTATGTATATTACTTTATCAACCCATCCTCTAAGTCGAAGTAAAATAAACAGGACTAAAAACCTGAGAAAATCGCCCCAGCTAATGACTCGCCCCTGGTGACAATAGCTGGTCACGGGTGAGTGACTTCGCATGACAACAATCAAATAGTGTGATATGTAAATAGGGCGTTATCTCGGAATATTAAACCGGGTAAAGTTACTCGATTAGCTAATCTTACCTTTAATCTTAAGAAATGAATATTTTTTTTTTATATCTTACAGTATTTTCTGAAATATGATTTGGAGGACGAGTGATGACAGCATCACATTCCATTTTCCAGTTACTTTATTTAAGGAGGCTCATAACTTAAATAGTTAGGTCTTACTTGCGTATTATACGCAAACCAGAATATTATACCCCAATTGGAGTATGGATTTATTATGAAAAATAGATAAAAATGCTTTAAAATGAACTTGTCCCAAATATTTTCACAAATTGCATAATTTATTTTTCTATGAAACATAGCATAATGCACAATTAAGATGTATGTGCAAGTCGGAAAGAATTGAAAATAGATGCATTACTTTTAGATAAGTTGCATCGAGTTCCTATGCAACAAACGCTTCTACTGCACAAAATTCAGTAAATTGTACTTTATCTTGGCATATATTTATGCAATTTTTTTTAAAGTATTAATGAAAGCTGAGATTTCAGTGATTTAGGTTATTTTTAGTAACAAATCCAAATTTGCATATAATATTGCCAACTATTTTTGATATACCGTATTTCACCCAATAAGTGCCCAGGGTGTTTACAAAATGAAAAGGTGCTTAATAAGAAAAAATTATTGCAAACTCTATACAATTTTGGTCTTTATATATGCCTGGGAAATTGAAATTGAGGCCTCAAAAGGGGGAGGGGTACTTATAGGAACATGGGCGCTTATTGGGGCAAATACGGTATGTAGAGAGTCGCGTAAAATGTGACACAGGTAAGGAAACATTGTAACAGTTAAACAAGGTTTGAACCCAGGACCTCTAAAGACTATCCAGGCGCTGACCACTATTTTAAACAATTGGTCACTGCTGGTGGTCACTGCTGGTCAACTCAATGCTATATTAGCAGAGCTTACAATATAACTGTCTGTCCTGTTCGAAGAGTCTTGGGTATCAAGGATCATTCACCTAATCTTATCTATATACAGAGTTATACTTACAGACTTATATATAGACATAAACATGTGATAAGTCCTAATGTGTCTCCATGTGATAGTGGTACTCTTTCCCCTTTTACAGTGCTATCCCACTGAAGTATATTTGACCTCAGAAACAGAGCAGCATACCTTAAATTATTGGTCTCATTCACCCCTGAAGACAAATTTAGACTCTTCTAAATCAAAGAGTAGACCAGTCCATTATAAAATTTTAGGGGTGATATCCAATTCCATGAATAAATACTGTAAGTTTTGTAAGAGCAGATATTTCTAAAAGATTTGCCAGTACTGTAAATGTAGACATTTTGCGTTAAAAATACGATTGAGCTTATTGTATCTTCTGAAAGTCATTATTACAGCCATTCTCACAAAAGCATGAATTCATCACTACGGTAACCGGTTTTAATTCATTTTACTCTAAAATTTGATTGTGTCAAAACAATTATGTCCACTGTAATATATATACCTACAGGTACCTTATGACCCTGTTGTCTTTTATTAGAAGACGGGCGTAATTACCTGATATCTATTGTTGTGTTGTAAGCTACTCTCCTAACAGTAGAGGAATCCCCTCTCTCTACGCCCTTTAACAGTATCCGCGATTCCTCTCTCTACGCCTTTTAACAGTATCCGCTTTCCGTCTATGTAATATAAATATATCTCATTGTTGATAACACGGTTACAAAAGCTTCATTTCTATATATAAATATCGTGTCTGAAATGGTGAGACAGATACAAGTATGTTGTCATAACCTTTATCTCCACTCCTGTCACAAATTCTCACTCCATCAGGGCTCGAATTTTACAATTTTTGTCATTTGCTAAAAATAGCAAGTGCCTTAAATTTGTTCTTGCTAAAATGTATTTTTTATTTATGATTAAACATCTGTATTTAAATTACAGTTTTGTTACATATGAAATCATTTATATCATGTATGATGTTGTGAGGTGAAAAGGTACATAATGTATATCAACAACATTTTAGTAAGAACTGGGACCCCATATTTTCCAATACAATTTAACAATTTTTTTACAATCATTATGCCATTTTTACAGTTGTCCCTGATAAAAACCACTTGCTAAAATAAGCAAGTGCATGTTTTCACTTGCTATTTTGGTATATCTACTTGCAAAAAGCAAGTAAAACAGCCTGAAATTCGAGCCCTGCTCCATTCGCCATCAATAAGTAACGTTATTAATCTGATGTAATTCGAAACAAATTCCGCCGCCACACCAACTCGAACCTGTATCACAGGTCACAAGGTGTACAACGCCACCACACAAACAAAAAGTCTTGTGCGTTCAATTCCCATGTGGAGCAGTTGCCAGGTACTGGCCGGTGGTCAGTGTTTTTTCTCTGGGTACTCTGACTTTCCTCCACCAATAAACCTGGCACATCCTTAAATGACCCTAGCTGGTAATATACTTATAAAACTTAAAACTAAACCTAAAGGTAATTTGAACAAGCTGAGGCTGAGTATGGTAACCTGTACACTCATAATTCATTAAGATAAATTTCCAGATATTTACACACAATTTAAAAATTTTGCTCCTGAGTTAATACAATAAAACCTGCCTTGGCAACCACCTCTGTATAAAGACCACCTGCTTAATAAGACCACTTTTCAAGGGTACCAAATGACCAATTTAAGCACAATCTGACCTGTGTATAAGTCCAACTGCTTATTAAGATCACTTTTCTAAAACCAATGTCATCAGAATTCAACCTGTGTATAAAGTCCAACTGCTTAATATGACCACTTTTCTAGGATTCTAAATAACCAATTTTATCATAATTCAACCCATATATAAAGTCCGTCTAAACACCACTTTTCCCCCTGTCCCATGGGTGGTCTTTATAGACAGGTTTTAGTTATGAGCTTCATATCTATAATGCAGTCTCCGATATCATGAGATCAATATATTGTATTCGACCCAATAAGCGCCCAGGGAAAAGGTGGTCATAAGACTTAATTATTGCAAATCTATACAGTTATGTGTAGTTTTGGTCTTTCTTTATGCGAGGGCAATTGAAATCGAGGCCTCAAAAAGGGGGAGGGGCGTTTACAGGGACATGGGCGCTAATTGCGTCGAATACAGTAGGTAATTTTTGCAAACTTAAATTGATCTCCTGTCGTTTCACAATTTCTCAATCCATTGTATTCCCCATTAACTATAATTCAACCTGAATACACATTTAGACTCTTCCAAATCAAAGACTAGACCAGTCCATTATGGAAATTCAGGGATGAATGAATTGATAGCAGTTGTGATATGAGAAGATAGTAAAAATCAACTGGTGCCACCACTGTTTTAGGAGGTGTAGACCCTATCACTTATGTAATTAAACAATATCATTAACTCTTTCACCCATGATAATTCATAATGAGCTGATCCCGCTTTTGAATTAGAAGAGGTCAAATGTGTCTTCAGGGGGTGTATTAGTTAATAAAGAACATAGACTGAGGTTAGTGACGATGAAAATGATAGAATCCAATCTACTGACTGTAATCCAATCTACTGACTGTAATCCAATTTAGACTGTAGTCCAATCTACTGGCTGTAATCCAATCTAGACTGTAATCCAATCTACTGACTGTAATCCAATCTAGACTGTAATCCAATCTAGACTGACTCCAATCCAATAATCCAATCTGACTGTAATCCAATCTAGACTGTAATCCAATCTACTGACTGTAATCCAATCTAGACTGTAATCCAATCTACTGACTGTAATCCAATCTAGACTGTAATCCAATCTACTGACTGTAATCCAATCTAGACTGTAATCCAATCTACTGACTGTAATCCAATCTACTGACTGTAATCCAATCTACTGACTGTAATCCAATCTACTGACTGTAATCCAATCTAGACTGTAATCCAATCTAGACTGTAATCCAATCTACTGACTGTAATCCAATCTACTGACTGTAATCCAATCTAGACTGTAATCCAATCTACTGACTGTAATCCAATCTAGACTGTAATCCAATCTAGACTGTAATCCAATCTACTGACTGTAATCCAATCTAGACTGTAATCCAATCTACTGACTGTAATCCAATCTACTGACTGTAATCCAATCTAGACTGTAATCCAATCTACTGACTGTAATCCAATCTAGACTGTAATCCAATCTAGACTGTAATCCAATCTACTGACTGTAATCCAATCTAGACTGTAATCCAATCTACTGACTGTAATCCAATCTACTGACTGTAATCCAATCTACTGACTGTAATCCAATCTAGACTGTAATCCAATCTACTGACTGTAATCCAATCTATCTAGACTGTAATCCAATCTACTGACTGTAATCCAATCTACTGACTGTAATCCAATCTAGACTGTAATCCAATCTACTGACTGTAATCCAATCTAGACTGTAATCCAATCTACTGACTGTAATCCAATCTACTGACTGTAATCCAATCTAGACTGTAATCCAATCTACTGACTGTAATCCAATCTATGACTGTAATCCAATCTACTGACTGTAATCCAATCTACTGACTGAATCCAATCTAGACTGTAATCCAATCTGACTGTAATCCAATCTACTGACTGTAATCCAATCTAGACTGTAATCCAATCTAGACTGTAATCCAATCTGACTGTAACAATCTAGACGTAATCCAATCTAGACTGTAATCCAATCTAGACTGTAATCCAATCTAGACTGTAAATCTAGACTGATCCAATCTAGACTGTAATCCAAATCTACTGACTGTAATCCAATCTAGACTGTAATCCAATCTACTGACTGTAATCCAATCTAGACTGTAATCCAATCTATGACTGTAATCCAATCTACTGACTGTAATCCAATCTAGACTGTAATCCAATCTACTGACTGTAATCCAATCTACTGACTGTAATCCAATCTAGACTGTAATCCAATCTACTGACTGTAATCCAATCTAGACTGTAATCCAATCTACTGACTGTAATCCAATCTAGACTGTAATCCAATCTAGACTGTAATCCAATCTAGACTGTAATCCAATCTACTGACTGTAATCCAATCTACTGACTGTAATCCAATCTAGACTGTAATCCAATCTAGACTGTAATCGAATCTAGACTGTAATCCAATCTACTGACTGTAATCCAATCTAGACTGTAACATCTTTAAGTGTAGATTTAAATGCCACATGATAGCCAATAAGTCACATGACCAAAAATATCTTATGAACGCTGGTGTCACATGACTTTTTCAGATAGATTTTTCACAATGACATTCAACATTCCAACCAAGGTCAAATAAAGTACATATCATATCTATCCACATGGAATCAGTTTTCACTAAAGTTACCATGCAATGTTGTTATACAATAAGACTCTGCCGTAAACGATACTCATCATTTTAACAATAACTGATGTTTAATCATGTAAGCATGAGTCATATTAACACAAAACACATAAATGAAGTAACTTGTATTGCTTTTGGTGCATGTGCAAACAATACTTCATTTTATATATGCCGCGTAGCGGATTCTCACAAAAGTTTGCAAACAAAATTTATTTCATAACCTGATGAAATTAAAAAATAGTGACATCAATGCTTATAATTAATTTTCTAGACTACTTTATAAAATAAGATTCATTTACATGTACGATTCCTTTGAATTTCCAAGGGATTATTTTTCCAAATCAATACGAATACATCAATATTTTTATTGTGACATCAAGATTTTCGCGCAAATTTCTCAGATTTTTTTTAACCATAGTGGTATGAAAAAAATAGGCCCATTCAGAATGCCAGATTTAGCATGAAAACAAAGGAAAATGAATTATTTTCAATAATTATTGTCATTATTGTCATAAAATTTTGACACCTTATGAATTTCACTTCCTTGTTACCAGTGGTATACTGCGATCCGTCCAAATTCTTGGAAAATCGGACAGTGCTTTTTAATCAATCAAAATGACATCAAACAAAATTACGACCCAATAATTAATCTTTCTCATCAACCACAGATAACATTTCACAGGCTTCAACAGAGAAATTATTTAATTACAAATTTTCTGCCTGAGCCGGTCCATATAAAAATCTGTATTTTTTCGGATGTATAACGGGCGGATGTATAATAGTGTATTTCTGAGCTATCAATTTGTTTCCTTTCCTTCCCCCTCCCCTATTTTTAGCTCAAGCCTTACAAGGACATTCTCCCTGGTGTGTTTATATGGTTGAGTGCTTGAATGTTTTGAGAATGTAGTACAATTTTGTCTTTTTGACATACAATTTTGTCTTTTTGACATACAATTTTGTCTTTTTGACATACAATTATGTCTTTTTGACATACAATTTTGTTTTTTTAATGTTTTGGGAAACTGAGGTACAGTAGAGATTTTTGTTTTTTGACATACAATGTTGATTTTTTAATGTTTTGGGAAACTGAGGTACAGTAGAGATTTTTGTTTTTTGACATACAATGTTGATTTTTTAATGTTTTGGGAAACTGAGGTACAGTAGAGATTTTTGTTTTTTGACATACAATGTTGATTTTTTAATGTTTTGGGAAACTGAGGTACAGTAGAGATTTTTGTTTTTTTTTAATTCAATGTAGTTTTTTTATTGTTTTGGGAGACTGGTGCAGTTGAGATTTTTTGTTTTTTGACATACAATGTAGTTTTTTTAATGTTTTGGGAGACTGGTACAGTTGAGATTTTTTGTTTTTTGACATACAATGTAGTTTTTTTTATTGTTTTGGGAGACTTAGGTACAGTAGAGAATTTTTTTTTTTTTTTACATACAATGTTGATTTTTTAATGTTTTGGGAAACTGAGGTACAGTAGAGATTTTTGTTTTTTTAAATTCAATGTAGTTTTTTTATTGTTTTGGGAGACTGGTGCAGTTGAGATTTTTTGTTTTTTGACATACAATGTAGTTTTTTTAATATTTTGGGAGACTAGTACAGTTGAGATTTTTTGTTTTTATTTGACATACAATGTTGTTTTTTTAATGGTTTGGGAGACTGAGGCACACACATACAATGTTTTGTTTTAATAGTTTGGGTGACTGAGGTACAGCAGAGATTTTTTTTTATATTTTAAATGTTTCATGCAGGAGACTGTGGTGCAGTAGAGATTTTGGTTTTTTTTGACAAATAATATTGTATTTTTTTAATGTTTTTGGAGATTTTGTTACACTCAACATATTCACAATTTTAACAACAACATTAAATTCTAGTCATGTTCAATTTTCGCTATTGATATAGCTGTCAGGGTATTATAAATATTTTAATCATTTTCCGACAATTCACAGATAAAACTTTCGCAAACATTTAGCAAGGAATATCCTCCAAAATCTTGAAAATGTAAGTATTTGTGTATCAACCAGAGGATGCGTTTACAGAACCTTAAACTTGTCTCATGGAAAAAGACTCAACTCAAAGCAAAAACGAAGGCGTTGGCAAGAGAGATGTGTTATAAAGCAGAAAATCCTTAGGAAAGAAGCGGGTGGTAAATGTCTTATATAAACAGACATTTTTGTCCTTCTTTTTGCAACAGAAGGGGAATCATAGGTGGGAGATGGTGAAAGGTTCTTTCATCAAAAGTTATAAAACCGTTGCAAAAACATCACCAGCGAGATATTTGTATAAAGCTTTACAGTGCAGGTTCTGTAGTCCACGAACTCTATATATATAATGTGCCAATTCATTACATTATCGGGAGTCGTGTGATAAATTTCAGGCCCTGATTTACATTGGTGTTGACTTGGTTTAGTTACAAGGAGTGAACATTGATAGAACCAAGCAGTGTTTTGTGTTTGATACCTGATAGTGTACCAAATACTGCAACATCTGTACAGTACAGTCCACAGTCTGGGTCCCCATACACGCAAATAGCTATTTACAGGAGCAACATCTGTAAAGTACAGTCCACAGTCTGGGTCCCCATACACGCAAATAGCTATTTACAAGAGCAACATCTGTACAGTACAGTCCACAGTCTGGGTCTTCATACACGCAAATAGCTATGTACAGGAGCAACATCTGTACGCTACAGTCCACAGCCTGGGTCTCCATACACGCAAATAGCTATTTATAGGAGCAACATCTGTACGCTACAGTCCACAGTCTGGGTCCCCATACGCTCAAATAGCTATTTACAGGAGCAACATCTGTACGCTACAGTCCACAGTCTGGGTCCCATACGCTCAAATAGCTATTTACAGGAGCAACATCTGTACAGTACAGTCCACAGTCTGGGATCCCATATACTCAAATAGCTATTTACAGGAGCAACATCTGTACGCTACAGTCCACAGTCTGGGTCCCATACGCTCAAATAGCTATTTACAAGAGCAACATCTGTACAGTAAAGTCCACTGTCTGGGTCTCCATACGCTCAAATAGCTATTAACAAAAGCAACATCTGTACGCTACAGTCCACAGTCTGGGATCCCATACGCTCAAATAGCTATTTACAGGAGCAACATCTGTACGCTACAGTCCACAGTCTGGGATCCCATACGCTCAAATAGCTATGTACAGGAGCAACATCTGTACAGTACAGTCCACAGTCTGGGTCTCCATACCCTCAAATAGCTATTTACAGGAGCAACATCTGTACAGTAAAGTCCACAGTCTGGGTCCCATACGCTCAAATAGCTATTTACAGGAGCAACATCTGTACACTACAGTCCACAGTCTGGGTCTCCATACACTCAAATAGCTATTTACAGGAGCAACATCTGTACAGTAAAGTCCACAGTCTGGGTCCCATACACTCAAATAGCTATTTACAGGAGCAACATCTGTACAGTACAGTCCACAGTCTGGGATCCCATATACTCAAATAGCTATTTACAGGAGCAACATCTGTACAGTAAAGTCCACAGTCTGGGTCTCCATACACTCAAATAGCTATTTACAGGAGCAACATCTGTACAGTAAAGTCCACAGTCTGGGTCTCCATACGCTCAAATAGCTATTTACAGGAGCAACATCTGTACACTACAGTCCACAGTCTGGGTCCCCATACACTCAAATAGCTATTTACAGGAGCAACATCTGTACAGTACAGTCCACAGTCTGGGTCCCATACGCTCAAATAGCTATTTACAGGAGCAACATCTGTACAGTACAGTCCACAGTCTGGGTCCCATACGCTCAAATAGCTATTTACAGGAGCAACATCTGTACAGTACAGTCCACAGTCTGGGATCCCATATACTCAAATAGCTATTTACAGGAGCAACATCTGTACAGTAAAGTCCACTGTCTGAGTCTCCATACACTCAAATAGCTATTTACAAGAGCAACATCTGTACAGTAAAGTCCACTGTCTGGGTCCCCATATGCTCAAATAGCTTTTTACAGGAGCAACATCTGTACGCTACAGTCCACAGTCTGGGTCTTCATACACTCAAATAGCTATTAACAG